>NC_137466.1:183327325-183491676 GCF_964235325.1 Thermobia domestica | reverse complement strand
CATGGATAGTATTATTAGTGATGATATAAAGTGGTAAACGTTGAGTTGCGTTGATTTTGAGTTTAACGTCCCGTTCAGCAGCGAGGCTATATGAGACGTGGACCTACTGATTAACGTGGAATCCGAACCACATGAGCTCCCGCCGGGAATCTAACCCGGGCCTCCCACGCCAAAGACGCGTACGCTAACCGCTTAGCCACGGAGGAGCTCAAAAAAGTGTAAACGTGAAATAAAAGCAATGATAGGAGTGACGAAAGAAGCCTTTAGGAATAAGAAAAGTCTATTTTGTGGGAACTTGAATAAAGAGTTGAGAAAAAAACTCATAAAATTCTTCGTACGGAGAATTGTATTGTATGGGACAGAAAAATGGACATTATGCAAAAATGATGTTAAGGCTGCAGACTACTAAATATTTTTGAAAACCTAATAATTTTTCTTTTGCCCGTTTCTCGTAAGTGGAAAGAGGTAATAAAATGTAACTTACCACAATAATAGATAATGTTATTCTATACCTGAAAATACAAATCGGAAGAATTTTCAGTGTTGCCATCCATAGAAATTACAGTGTGACCAGAATTTGAATTACTCAAAAATCTAGGTAAAGGCAGCGACTAGAAAAATGAATTCAACGGTAATTGATGACTTATCATGCTGTTTATCCTTCTTGTTTACTACTTTTTAAATAATGTTTCTATTTATTTTGTAATGACTTATTTATTTTGTAAGAATTTATGTAAGGTTTATAAAATAAATAGAAATATTATTTAAAAAGTAGTAAACAAGAAGGATAGACAGCATGATAAGTTATCAATTACCGTTGAGTTTATTTTTCTAGTCACTGCCTTTACCTAGATTTTTGAGTAATTCAAATTCTGGTCACACTGTTATTTCTATGGATGGCAACACTGAAAATTCTTTCGATCCGTATTTTCGGGTGTAGAATAGCATTATCTATTATTGTGGTAAGTTACATTTTATTACCTCTTTCCACTTACGAAAAACGGGCAAAAGAAAAATTATTAGTCTTTCAAAAATATTTAGAAGTCTGCCCCCTTAAATGACTAAAAGATTTTGAAATATGGATGTGGAGAAGAATGGCGAGAATTAGCTGAGTCAAGCAGAAAACGAATGGGAGAATGTTAGAAATGATGGAGGAGAAAACAACAGTTTTCGATATTATAAAAAAAGAGAAATTTGTTGAGACATTGGCTAAGAAGAAACTCTATCATGAGAGACGGATAGAGGATATGATGACAGGAAATAGAGGGAAGGAGACTAGAATGGAAGGCCAATATCAAAACAGGAAAATTGTACGAGAAAAGGAAGAGGTTAGTGGAAGACCGTGTAGTCTGGAAGCTTCTCAGTTGGGCCAATGTCCTGCCAATAATGGCAAAATACCTATGATAATGATGATGATGATGTTATACTTGCGTAAGGAAACGGCAGCGAAAATAATGCGTTTTGTGCATTGGAAAATTATAAAATTATAAAATTATTTCTATAAAGAAGATATTAAGAAAAAAGATTTGCAGTCCAAAAAATTTCTTAACGACACAACAAACAATATTGTGCGTGAAACACCGGAAAAGCTGTTCATTTTATAAGTACCAGACATTTTTAGAGAGAAAAGTGCAATTTTTTTTTTCGAACTAAAATATTTAGTAAGGAAAATTCCCCATAGAAATGATTCATATCACATAATTACATAAAATTTTATTTGGTGCCTGTTGCTGCAAGGATATTTATTAACTTTCAGCTTTGTGTGGAATCAAAAGAATGAGCAATGGAATATCTGGGACAATCAAGTAATGATGTCTTTTACTTTTGGTACACCCAGTAAATCGACAACTGCCCTAACAGAGAAATATGAAAGCAACTTATGTAATACTAGCGTTTAGTAATATTAATAAAGGATCTACTATTAACTATACGTAAGATAATTACATTTCAGGAAGGCAAATCAAATACATAAACTTGAAATCAACTGTTAAACGAAGATGTAAGTTTTTTTTTTTTTTTTTTTAAGTAGATACTAGAGCCTGTCTAGTTCAACTGTGCCCTTGCTGGCACTGCTACCGATATGTGATTTCCCGTACCTCCCTCGAAAGAGGAGGAAAAGTTGCTGCGGCCGAGATCTTTCAATCGTTGGGTACGGAAGCGTTGCCACAATGAATTATTTCATGGACTCCGCTGTGCTTCGTCTTATTGTTCACTTTAAGAGTCTTCATCCCGGCGAAATTAAAATACCGCTAATTTTACAGTAATTATGTGATATCCTCAAATAGATAAAAGATAATCGAAATGTGGAACAAGAGCGCCTTAGACAATATTATTTTACATGAGATACCGTTATCACGACTCACTTATCTGCTTTCGATTTCAAGCCATTTTGAAAATCGGCATTTATTTTCGCGTTTCTAAACAGCTGAAAACGGAAAGCCACTAGCTGACTTGTGATAACGGTACCTCACGCAAAATAATATTGTCTATGGCGCTTTTGTTCCATATTTCAATTATCTTTTATCTATTTGAAGATATCACATAATTACTGTAAAATTAGCGGTATTTTAATTTCGCCGGGATGAAGACTCTTAAGTAGCCCACGATCTTCACTCGTCAAGACCAAACGACTAAATGACAAACTAGCAAAACAGCTGAGGTCATTCACTTCTTTTCCCTAACCAAAGGGAGTGTTTCGTCCGCCAGAGGGTGGCGGGAGTGGGGTCGAAGTTTAGTTCGCATAATTTCCAAGGGCACAGGTGGAATAGACAGGCTCCTAGCTAAACCTGCTCTCTATACACAGCGCATCAATCACATATGAACATGAATCTCCTTCTTATACCTCACAACATCTGTACATGTCCTTTTACAGACACAAGTGAAATACGTCATGACAGAAATCGGCAAGGGGTACCATAAAGTGGAGATTTTTTCGATTATTTTTTCAATATCTTACACCGTTTACAAGCTTTGAGCCTACTTCCGATTACAGTTTCTAATTCATGTATGATCAAAGTTTTCTTTCTTCATGCATGCAGTATGTAATATGCAAATACATAACACACACAATTAATTATAATGTCAGTGATATATGTTGTTCATTGGGCAAAACACTAGAAACAATAAAGATTCATTTTAGCCTGGAGAAATGGTTATCTTCGTTTCTCATTATAATTTGGCCATGAATCAAACGCCTGCACAATTCTTATATACAACTATGTTTTGTTGGAATATATAACTCATAAGATATGATGATTTGCTTTTTTTAAAAAATTTCAACACTTCCAGTGTACCCCTAAATAATGTAATACAAAAAATAACAGCATGTTTTTTTTTTGTTTTTTTTTTAAATATTCAATTTGAACTGGACAATCTACACAAAATTTGTAATCGATCAGTGAAACCGTCATGTTCGTAGCACTTGTGGTATTCGAGATATCATTGTCGAAAGATTGGAGAGAAACATAAACTTTTCTTTGGAGACAAACATATAAACCTAGCATTTTAAAATATAGATACATAATGAATAGATAGTTCACTGAAGTTGAAATGGTGTCCTTCCATTTATAAGAAAGAAAAAAATTAAAGTAGCCAATATGTTTCAAATTTTGTCAGAATTGTCTCCACGTTTAGTGTCCAAGTGTTGCAGATCTTCTAACCCCCCCTTCAATAAGCTTTGATATTGAAACTAAAAACATAGAAGGTAAACTTACTACAAAATGGAGGTCTTTTATTGGTCAACGTATAAAACCGTCCTCTGGCTGGCAGATATTCTGTTTCCAAACCAACCTTCTGGCATCTCTCTGGAGTACATTTTTGACCAGTTAGAAATTCAGTATATTCGCTGGAAAGAAAAGATATCTTGTAAATACAATTACACACACACACATACATACATATATATATATATATATATATATATATATATATATATATATATATATATATATATATATATATATATATATATATTTGGTCTAGGAATTAATTCGTGCGGGTGGACAAGAGATGGCGCAACGAACGGAGCGTCCCACAGTTCCGTGTATCCACAAATGTGTTGCAAACCCCTGTCATCGCGTATCGTTCGTAGTATAGGGCAGTGGATTAAAGCGTCAACAACACCAGTTTGTAGTTAAGTGAACATGGCGCAATTTGTGCCTGATAAAGTGTTTTTGCGGGGTGTCCTGCTGCATTACTTTAACATGCAGAAAAGTGCGACTGAAAGTCATCGTATTTTGGTGGAAGTGTATGGTGACCATGCTCTAGCTGAGCGAACGTGTCAGAAGTGGTTTGCACGGTTTAGAAGTGGTGATTTCGGCTTGGCAGACCAAGAGCGAGCTGGACAGCCAAAAAAAATTCAAGACGAAGAATTGACAGCATTGCTCGAGCAGGATTCGTGTCAAACGCAGGAACAACTTGCAGCAGCATTAGGCGTTGATCAAACAACAGTCTCCAAACGCTTGAAAGCCATGGGAATGATTGAAAAGATGTCACATTGGGTTCCACATGAATTGAAAGACAGAGACGTTGAAAGACGAAAAACCATTTGCGAATTGCTGCTTCAACGACAGAACAGAAAGGGGTTTCTGCATCGAATTATTACGGGTGATGAGAAGGGGATCCATTACGAGAACCCTAAACGAAAAAAGGCCTGGGTGAAACCAGGTGAACCAGGTCCATCACAACCAAAACGAGATATTCACTGTGCAAAGGTTATGCTGTGCATATGATGGGATATGAAAGGTGTGGTGTACTATGAGCTGCTGCAAGCGGGTGAAACTATGAATGGAGAACGTTATCGATGACAATTAATGCGTTTGAAGCAAGCTCTGGCCAGAACACGACCAGAATGGGAGAACAGACATGATAAACTTATTGTTCAACATGATAACGCTCGCCCACATGTCGCAAAACCGGTCAAAACCTATTTAGAAAATGTCGGATGGGAAGTTTTACCCCACCCGCCGTATTCACCAGACGTTGCTCCTTCGGACTACTACTTGTTCGATTGCATGAACAACGATTTGATTGGACAGCGGTTTACTTCTTCAGAAGATATCGAAACATGGGTCTCTGACTGGATCGCTTCCAAGGATGAAGACTTCTTTCGCCACGGAATCCGTACATTGCCTGACAGATGGGCGAAAGTGGTGGCTAGCGATGGACAATATTTTTCTTAAGGTATTTATGTATTTTGTGTTTGTACTACAGCTTCAATGTGTGCGTACCAACCGCACGAATTAATTCCTAGACCAAATATATATATATATATATATATATATATATATATATATATATATATATATATATATATATATATATATATATATATATATATATATATATATATATATATATATATATTATTTAAATGATGTCTCTTTTTCAATATACTTGTTAAAAACAATAATTATTACAAACAGTTATCGATTGATGTAAGTACATTATTCTAAGGCTCTTTGCATAAGTCGGGTTACAACCATAACCTAAGATTTGCTTCAGAAACTTATGAAAAATACGATTTAAAAAGTACTGCTTAATAATACGGCAATGCGAAAGCTCGATTACGAGAAGTGGTCAGAAAGTAAGGTTACAAAGCCTGCAGCGAAACGTGTTTATACTATTTCATACAACTAATACAGCCAACAGATAGTGCATACATTAGGTTATTTTCTACATAGTCTCCATTGATGAGGCACTTATCTCATCGTGGGATGAGTTTGACCATTCCCTCCTGGTAAAAAAAACCTGTTCTTGCATGTTCAGCCACATTGTCACGAAGTGTTTCACCTTCTTGTCTGACGCGAAGAGAAGTGTCGGCCAATTCTGTCATCAGATGCCGTAACGTAATCCTCCTGTTGTCATGAATCACCTCCTGCACGCGAGCTCTGTTCATATCTGTTGATGCCGTGCTGGATCGGCTACTGCGCTTCTCGTCCGTGACGTTTTCTCTGTTAGCCGCGAACTTTCGATACCATTCTGTGACATACTGACAAGACATGACAGTCTCCACGTAAACCTCTACCAGCTGCCGGTGAATTTCAACCGTAGTTACAGTTTTCGTTCACAGAAATCGAATAAGTCCCGAGAGACTTCTTCGGGAGACCAGTTTTCCAAAAGAGTCATCATTTGTGTTTACCTAGTAGTGCTGTAGGTGGCGGGTGGATGAAACTCCTCATTCCTCTATAACAGACGAAACTCCCGAAATATCGCCTTGTAATCTTAGTTTCTGATCCTCCCTCGTAGATAATACATTTTAGAAATAGGATGCCGATTCTTATATTTTTATAACGTTCATGGTAATAAAATTAACTAATTAAAGTCAATTTTACAATAGTTAATTACCTAATTAGTTCATACCTCACTCACTAGATAGCTCTCAAAATAAAACTTACTTCAGGTACGAGTACTACTGTTCATAAATTTTACTTATACTATAAGAAATTTCATACATAAATTTGAGTTAACGTATGTTGAATTCAGATAAACTTCGTAACCGTCTATATCTAATTAATCTTTTTGTTTGTATTGTTAGTTTTGTTCTTAGTGCTTTGGAACTTGTTTCTAGATTAATTACACGTTATGCCAAAAGTCCACGTGGTTGTCAGCTCTGTTAAAGCTTTATGACAGATTACAAGTCTTGGAATTTCACGGTTTTTGCCCTGCAGTACCGGATTAACCCATCTCGAAGCCCGGGACTAGGAAAAATATGTGGCTCTGCTGACTTCTCCTGAAACATTTCTGTGAAAGTTCAGCAGGAAAACTAAGGGAATGTGTTTCATATTTTTGGTTATATGTTATCTTATGGTGATAATTCTATCTTGTATGATTCTTTTTAGATAGCCAGTTGAGATTTTGATTAGAGTGGAGGCCCCGTACATCTGGAGGCCAGGGGCTACAGCTCTCCTAAGCCCCTCCCTTAATCCGGCCCTGATGCCTTACATACTCTCTACCACCTCGCACTCCAACAGAAGTCTATTGACGCACCAACACATCGACACTTCTACTACACCTCTACCACTTTCGCTCTCGATATATCCAACGCCTTATCAAAACCGCTCATCCAATTCCTCCTGAAGTGCTCGAACATTCTCCAGCCTTATCATGTTACGCTTACTCGCAGTCGACTATCTTCTTGCAATCGATGAACGTGAACAGGCCTCAGATTTCTGTAACATTTATTGTCGTATTTATAGTTGTCATCCATACATCTATAGTGTATGCTCTCATTAATGCACTTCTTTGTTTCCAAGTGTTTACACCTGCCCAGAGCAGAAGATTAACACTCGTGTTCAAATTAACACCTTTCCTTGTGTTTTGTTCACTGCACTTCACGTCACGTTTTAAATTTATTTACATCAATGAATAAATAAATCCTGATACCCATCTCCTAATGATACTACCAATAAAAGAATGCTTATGGCCCCAGAAAAGGCGTTACCTTCTATGGCCTGCCCATCTTCGGATAGGCATGAAGTTGCTCATTAAAAAAAAGACCAAATATTCAGTGCTTCTTTTATATTAAATTCATAAATTCGAAGTAAAATTCCAGTATTTTAAATACGAAATCCAGATTACTTTCTGGAAACTAGATCGCTAGTAAAAACATGGCTAATTCCCCAGTAACATTATTGTAAACGAATCAATGTTTCCACGAGATGACTACCCAAGTTTTCTTTCACCTGAACACAAATGCAATAGACTCACTCTTTTCCATAATTGTTTGGATTTTTTTGAAAATGATCCCGAAGAGTTTATTGGTAGATTTGTGACTATAAACGAGACTTGGTTACACCATCGTACACCAGAATCAAAATAACAATCGAAACCATGGAAACGACCTAGATCTTCCGTCCCAAAGAAAGCCTAACAAGTGTTGTCGACAAACAAGGTTATGCCATCAATTGTTTGGAATAGTTGGGGCATTATCCAGATTGATTACTTAGAAAAGAGGAAAGACTATCAATTCTAAATACTACTGCATCCTTCTGCGATATTTCGATGAGGAAATCAGAATTAAAATGTCAGGAATGCTGTGAAGAAAGGTGTTGTTTCACCAGGACAATAAGCGCGTTCACACGTCTCTTGCATCCATGGCAGAAATTCCTTCCTGTGGGTTCGAACTTTTGCCGCACCCGCCCTATTCGCCTGACCTGTCCCTCTCGGATTTTCACTTGTTTAGAAACCTGAAAGGTTTTTGGAAACTTAGCGATTTTCTTCAGAGGTGAAAAGTGCTGGACTGCGATATTTTGCAGGGGTCGAGAAATCATTTTTTAAAAAAACTAGTATAGATGCGTTACTGGAGAGGTGGTGCAAATGTATCTCCGTCGAGGAGAATTATGTGGAAATATAAAACTTAACTTATCCAAATATTTTCTAATTTTGTAGGTCAAGGCAAGAACTTTTCAATCCATCCTCATGCATAGGTCAAGTTACGTTGAAATAGAATGGGAATGAGCATGACCTCCAATAAATAAATAAAATAAACAGCGTCACTTACTAGAGGGAACCCCAGTCTGGTAGGAGTACATCCATTGCCCAGATGTTACACTTGGACATTACAGCTTCCGTGAAATACTCAGGTGCTCTTCTGTGGCTGCATGTGATCACCTCGTTCAGTACTGCAAGAAGTAGAAAAAAATACTTAAAATAGACGAAACAAAAGACATTTCACTAATCATCTGTGTTCCCCACGAGACAATACGAGACGAGTAGCGTCTTCTAGTCTAATCTCGTAAATTTTTCGTGGAATTATCGTCTCGTCTCGATTCTCGAAGATTTTCTTTCTCGTCTCGTCTCGATTATCGCAAAAAAAAAAAACTCTCGGCTTATCACTTAAATTTTCTTCTCTCGTTTTAAAATTTATTTACAAAATGTAAGCCTCAATTTTCTTCTTAATGTCAGAATCCTTTCGTATCCCGAGAGTTCCACAAAAGGCGGAATATAACAACATTTAGCTTTTATTATTATTATTATTATTATTATTATTATTATTATTATTATTATTATTATTATTATTATTATTATTATTATTATTATTATTATTATTATTATTATTATTATTATTACTGCACAACAATCGCCTATATTGTGCAAATTTGAGATTTTTCAGTTGTGTCCTTCCTGAAATATTTGATGGTGAAAATACACGATTTTCGAAAATTCGCAATGTTTAAATTTTTCCAAAAAATCAAGTATATGATTCTCAGATCTGAAACTTGTTTGGGACGTTGTCTATTATCTACTCTCTATGTAAACAAAAGAACTGAAGGTGAGTCTCATTTACTTCGTTTTAAAGTGTACATTCGAAAATGGTCATTTGTAAGTTTCCAACTTCAATGTTCAGAGCTTCTTCTTCTTTTTTTTTCGACGTTCTGAAGTACGTCTCAATGTACACAGAACATAAAATGTGGTCCATTCCTTTATCTTTTATATGGTTCTAGTTTGAACTCATTATCTTTAAAACATAAAAAAGTTACAGGGTTTATCGGAATCCTCTGAAAAGTGAAAAATACGCACAAGCGCCTGTACAAAATGGCCGCTACAAACAAACCTACGCGGTAAAATATTAATGAATACCCGTTTTCAACTCCCTGAATGTGGTACAATCTTACATAAAAAATTAAAAGTAAATACATTTTATCAGCAGAAATTGCTCGATTTCATTTAGATTATCTCAGGGGTATTGTGAAAATACTTGTAGCCCGCGTTGAGTATGATCTCAGATATGTCTCGGGGAAAATTTAGTAAGCTACCTCCAGAAGAAATAAAACTACAAACAAAATTCAAAAATAGCAATACTAGTAACACGTAACAGGAAAAATCTAAAAGAAAAACCTCAGGGGACTCCGTTTCAATTTTACAACTAAAAGTGAAAATACAGTCGCTAAAGACGCACTATTCCCCAAAAACCTGATTAAGATTTTTAGACAGCTCTAACATTCTCTGAGGTTTGAATATTCTGGACATTCCTCCGAATACTCAGTGGAACGATAGTCTTCACAATGTAGATAGTTAACGCTATAGACTAAATAGGAATATTTGGGATAAGAGTGTTCAATATACAATCGAGTCACGATTATTTCATCTCGGCGTGGTTAAATTCTAAAGACGATACATACTTTTTATCATTAGCAAGAACAGATTTAATTTCGAACAAGGGTTTTGATTCAATATTGCTGAACTGAAACATGTGCAAACTTGATTTCAGCACATAACATATCATTTGTTCTCTACAAGGTTTGATACTTTTAGGAAGGGTTCCAATTTATGGCACTATATGAAACTTTCAGAGTATTAACTTGTAAAATATTATCATTATGTACTGTACTTACACTTAATGGGAAGTAACAGAAAATCTATCAGAGTAAGTCCTTGTGGAATATTAAGTAGTATACTTACACTTAATCGGAAGTAACAGGAAATATATCAGAGTACGTATTTGCAGAATATTATCATTAAGTACTATACTTACGCCTAATGGTAAGTAACACGAAATCTATCAGAGTATATCCTTGTGGAATATTATCATTAAGTACTACTATACTTACACTTAATGGGAAGTAACAGAAAATCTATCAGAATATATCCTTGTGGAATATTATCATTAAGTACTACTACACTTACACTTAATGGGAAGTAACAGGAAATCTATCAGAATATATCCTTGTGAAATATTATCATAAAGTACTACACTTACACTTAATGGGAAATAACAGAAAATCTATCAGAGTATATCCTTGTGGAATATTATCATTAAGTACTACTACACTTACACTTAATGGGAAGTAACAGGAAATCTATCAGAATATATCCTTGTGGAATATTATCATTAAGTATTACTACACTTACACTTAATGGGAAGTAACAGGAAATCTATCAGAATATATCCTTGTGAAATATTATCATAAAGTACTACACTTACACTTAATGGGAAATAAC
Source organism: Thermobia domestica (assembly GCF_964235325.1). Lineage (NCBI taxonomy): Eukaryota > Metazoa > Arthropoda > Insecta > Zygentoma > Lepismatidae > Thermobia > Thermobia domestica. The sequence continues at coordinate 183,480,735 of NC_137466.1, read as the reverse complement.
AGAAAATCTATCAGAGTATATCCTTGGGGAATATTATCATTAAGTACTACCAAACTTACATTTAATGGTAAGTAACCGGAAATCTTTCAGAATATTAATTTGTGGAATATTATAATAAAGTATTATACTTACACTTATGGGAAGTAACAGGAAATCTATGAGAGTATATCCTTTTGGAATATTATCATTAAGTACTACTACACTTACATTTAATGGGAAACAGAAAATCTATCGGAGTATGTACTTGTGGAATATTATCATTAACTACTATAGTTATACTTAATGGAAAGTAACAGGAAATCTATAAGAGTTTATCCTTGTGGAATATTATCATTAAGTATTACTATACTTACATTTAATGGGAAGTAACAGGAAATCTGTCAGAGAATGTACTTGTGGAATGTCAACATTAAGTAAACAGCCAGGTTGTGTTCTGCCGCCATTCATGTAGAAATCCACGTGGCCTACAACAAAGAAAGAAACACTTTATCAACAGACTATAAGATTAATGAGACGCAACTCTCTGGTGCATACTCTTAAAGAATGTAACATTCTTCAGTGGAGAGACTGTACCACTAAGAGAATCTAATTACCGCGGAAATACAAAGTATGTAAAAAGGGTAAAATGGATGGAATTTCTTGCAATCGACGTATCTTTATAGAAACCATGGTGCGTATTACTTAAAAATATTCTTACCATTGAAATATAAGTGTGTGCGTACAATTAATTCAAAAAACTTAGAAAATAAACTTATAGGCTTATATAATTTTTAACATCATCTTGACCACCAAATTTATATATTGGCACAAAACTTAATTGCTTCCATTTGAGGGAAATATTGCAGTCTTTAAAGATTTATCATATATGATTATATAATACTAATAATAATAATAATAATAATAATAATAATAATAATAATAATAATAATAATAATAATAATAATAATAATAATAATAATAATAATAATAATAATAATAGTAGATTGCACTATATCATTTATCAAATTTCAATTGTCTGCCATACAAAATACAGATATCTTTCATTTGTTCTACTTTGTTTATTGTTACTCCATTAATTTTATATTTATTGACAAAATATTGAGTTTTATTAGTGAATATGTTTAGTTTTTTCACAGTTGATCATTAATAAATTATTTTCGCCTCAATGATTTATTGTATCTAAATCTTTCTGCAGTAGATACCTATCATACTCGTAGTTAACTACTCTAAAGAGCTTTATGTCATCTGAGTATAATAGTATTTTTGAGTATTTGACTTTTTCTGGTAGATCATTGATAAAGATGGAAAAAAAAGAAGCGGCCCCAGGGGAGATTCTTGAGGTATTCCCTTCCCTATTTGACTTTGACTAGCTGTTACATTGCCTGACTAAAAGTCCTATTTGATAAGTGACTTTCAACCATCTAATATATAATAGTGATAGGCCAATGTTTGATAACTTACATAGAAGTAATTTGTGATCAATGGAATCAAAGGTCTTTGACAAATCGATATATATCTGTATATCATCTATCTGAAAATTACTTTTTAGTGCAAAGTATGTAATATAAGTAAAATGGATAAGATTTCTTGCAATCGATCTACCTTTATATAAACCATGTTGAGTATTACTTAAAAAATTCTTACCATTGAAATATAGGTGTGTCTACAATTAATTCAAAAATCTTAGATAAAAACTTATAGGCCTATAATTTTTAACACCATCTTGATCACCAAATTTATATATTGGCGCAACATATAATTGTTTCCATTTGAGGGAAATATTCCAGTCTTTAATGATGCGTCATATATGATTATATAATAATAATAATAATAATAATAATAATAATAATAATAATAATAATAATAATAATAATAATAATAATAATAATAATAATACCTTTTGATGGCTTCTATAATATACAGCATTACCAGTCCACAGAAAATTCTCAGAAAATGGGCCTTAGAAAATAGACTACTCACCAGCCCTCGAAATCATTCCCAAACCAAAAAGTGGTATCAATGGTAGTGCATTTGTATGCATAACATCCACAAATTTAGCATCACTTGGATCTAATCGAACGATTGTATCTGCTCCCTCGAATTCAGGTTGAGCTGGATCTAAACCTGAAATGAGATAGATTTATTTTACGTATTTTTAACTTATTATCCAAATTGGGTCAATCCATACGAAGTGGTCCACAGATGGTGAAAATGGTTGCTCGACCATTTCCGAAAATTATAAAAAATTGAGTGTAATGAACCTTGTGTATGAGAAGGTCAATAACATCATTCACGTTGCCGTATGTATAAGTGTTCCTGAATGGTGGCCATCTTTGTTGTCGGTGGAGTGCCAATTTTTGCGTTTGTAAGCGTTTACGAAAACTACAGTTGCTCAGGACGTACGAATCAAACGAACATCAAACAAAAGCGAATGTTTACAGGAGAGACTGAGATACACGGAGAATATAAACGTTTTCTTCTAAATATATATACAGGGTTTCAAACCAATACATGAAATAACCAGAAAATCTACAGATAATTACACTTTAAAGGGGCTGTGTTTCGGAATGGCATAAAGTGGGGGTTCACAAATTTTGTGCTGAATACTATTGCATGTAAAGAGTCTGCAAAAATATCCACACCTATGATACTACTAGCATTGTAAATTTATGGGAGTCCGAAAGTTGAAGTTTGTGATTTTGATGCCATTTTTAGGGCGTAATATCTCAAAGGGGCAAGGTGCTAAGAATTGCTGGTTAGCCCACAAAGTAATTCTGCATGTCAATAAACTATTGACAAAAAATCATGACTGATATTACATGGAGAAAAAAGTTAGGGCATGGTAGAAGCGCGAACAAAGCACGTGCGTGACGATGGTCATAGCCCGATTTTTTTTTTTTTTTTTAATGTTTGGATATGTTTCATGCTAGATCTCAAAAACTACACATGGTCCAGTAATGTGGCCCGCATTTGTTTGTGTTCAGTTGTGCAAAAGCTTGCGAATGGCGTTTGTTTAATCTTTCTAGCTCCATGATCATCGCCACGTCTATATGGTAAGGGGTTTAGCTTCCCCTTGCACCCACGACACCCATTGTCGAACTGGGCCCAGTATTAAGGCACTTAACGTATCAGCAAAGTATCATTGAAGTCAAATTCCAGTTACGAAAGTTAATACGTTCACAAGGTTGCATTATATAGGATAGACAAGGCTTTGGCTAACTGGGGCTCCATCCCCAGACTCCCGCGTTTTCTCGATCTACGGCCTCGAACCTCTAAAACCTACAATTCTACCAAATTTTAAGTTTCTTTTCGTATTTCAACTATCTAAAAGATAAGATTTTGTATCCCAAGAAAACATCCATTTAACATAACGTGGGATTACTTCATCTCCCCTTTAGACCCCTCAGAAAATAAAAATATTCTCTTTTGGCAATTTTCCTGTGAGTTAGTGCCGGAAGTCTGCAATCATGCCAAATTTCATCATTCTAATAATGCCGGAAGTGCCTAAACATTTTGTGGTGTAGATATCCCATATAAATAACATTGGGAAGTTTTTTTTAGATTCCCAAAAAATCTTTCTACGTTTGATTTTTTGTCTTTTTGGTGATTTACTTAAATAACGCTAACGAAACGTACAAGCACATCGAATTTCAAGTTTTTATTCCAAGTACCTAAAATATGAGATCATTATTCCCAAAAAAAAAAAAACCTATTTAAATTTTATGGAGAATTTCTTCATACTTCCTTTACACCCTCTAAAAAATAAAAATATATACTTTTGGCGATTTTCCTGTGTGTTAGTACTTGAAAGCTATAATCATGCCAAATTTCCACCTTCAACGAAAACCGCAATCTCCTTTAACTTATGTCAGTTCATGTAGTTTTACAGTTAGGATACATGTAACACAATCTTGTGTAACATATTAACTCCTGTAACTGGGATTGGATTTCAATGACACTTTGCTGATACATTAAGAATCTAAATACTGGGGTCCAGTTCGACTGTGGGTGTCGTGGGTGCAAGTAGGAGCTAACCCCCTTACCATATAGAAGTTCTAATGATCCTGGGGCTAGAATGATGGAATAAACGCCACTCTCAACTGAACACAAACAAAAGCGGGCTACATTGCTGGATCATGCGTAGTTTTTGTGATCTAGCATAAAACATTTCCAAACATTTATTTTTTTCGGGCTACAACCATCGTCATGCACGTGCTTTTTTCGCGTTTTTACCATGTCCTCACTTTTTTCTCCACGTAATATCAGTCGTGATTTTTTTTTGCAATAGTTTATTCAAATACAGAATTACTTTGTGGGCTAACCAGCAAATTTTAGCACTTTGCCCTCCTGAGATATTACGCCCCAAAACATGGCTTAAAAATCACAAACTTCAACTTTTGGACCCTCATAAATCTATGGTGCCAGTAGTACCATAGCTGTGGATATTTCTACAGACAGTTTACATGCAACAGTATTCAGCACAAAATTTATGAACCCCTACTTTATGCCATTCCAAAATATAGCCCCTTTGAAAATGTAATTTTCTGTTTTTCTCGTGGTTTCATGTAACGATTTTGCACGGTATCTTTTGTCATGTTAGTATGTGTATAATCGGCAAACACGTGTATGTGGTAAATTTCATGTCAAAAGAGCAATAAATAAGAACAATATAACAAAAATAAAACTTCCTTGTCCATTTAGCAACATTTTGTTTTACTTATTCTAATTTTCTTATTTACTAGCTGAACCTGTGCTCTCTACACAGCGCATCATTCGCGATATGAGCATAAATCTCCTTCTCATTCCTCACAACATATGTACATGTCCCTTTACAGACACAAGTGAAAGACGTCTTCATAAAAAATCGGCAAGGAGTATCACAAAGTGGAGATTTTTTCGATTATTTTTTCTCAATATCTCGCACCGTTTGCAAGATTTGAGCCTATTTCCGGTTGGAGTTTCTAACTCATGTTTGACCAGTGTTTTCTTTCTTCTTGCATGCAGTATGTAATAAACAAATACATTACATATACAATTAATTATAATGTCAGTTATATATGGTATTCATTGGGCAAAACATTCAAAAATTAAGATTCATCTTACTGCTTAGACTGGAGAAATGGTTATCGTTCCTTTTGCATTAGTATTTGGCCTTAAAACAAACACCTGAGACATATGCAAACCCTATCTACAACAGTGTGGTGTTGGAATATATAACGCGTACGATATGATGATTTTTTTTTTGTTTCAACGCTAACAGTGTGCCCTAAAAATGTAATAAAGAAACAATGGAAAAGTTTTTTAAATATTCAATTAGAACTGGACAATCTACGCAAAATTTTCAATCGATCTGTGAAAACGGCATCTTTCTAGAGCCTGTAGTTTCCGAGATCTTGTTGTCGAAAGGACTGACCACAAACATATAAACGTCCACAACATATAGTTTAAAAGAACTCGGAAGATGGAAGCACAGTTTACGTGCATTGATTTTAGAGAAGGCTCTTTAAAATACAAAGGCTTTGAACAATAATTTTATATCATAAACTTTATGAAAAAGATCTAGTTAACTCATTTGTTTAAAGTACTCGTATTTAAAATATTTGTCTCTGTTAAACATGAAATCACACATAATTGTAAATGAAAGATTTAAAAGCTAGTGTTATAAGTTGGAGCTCGGGCGCTTCTAATTGCCCATCAAATCGAACTTCACTGTTCTCCTAGCACTCAGTCTAAGCCCTCTCCTCAGAAGGTCTACTGCTACCAAAGGGCAAATTGGGAGAAATATCGTTCCAACTTAGACGCTGCAGTAACTTCATTCACTATGCCTAGCACACAATACGAACTCGATAGGACAATATCTGATCTAACTACAGCCCTTCAGGACGCAGCACAACGTTCAATTCCAACAATTGAAGTTCAGTTACATAAACCCAAGCTACCTCCGCAATACTTACCCTTTATTACAGCCTCACGGAGAGCTTTCCGTGAATATCTAACTACGGGCAACCTAGAAGCGCTTCGTCTGCATCGCCAATACTTAAGGATAACTCATAACTACATCGTTGCATTTAAGAAACGTCACTGGATCGAAACTTGCAACACACTTGCTAATGAAGCACATCCTACAAAATATTGGCGCAAATTTCATCAACTAACTGGTAGAGTTTCTCGTACGCCATACTCCATCGTTCATAACCACCAAGCAGTCCTTACGGATACAGACAAGGCCAATATATTTGCTTCTTATTTTCAAGGCATCTTTACCCCACTACCCGGTTGGTATACACCAGACCGCTTACAATCAGCTATCAACCGACATACCGATGCAGCTTCTACTTCCTTTCGACCATGTGCTGATCATACTTTAGAACCAAATAATCCTCTAACCATGGCAATTCACCCCGAAACTATTAGTAATGCACTTATAGGCAAACGGAATACAGCTCCAGGCTTCGACGCTGTTACATATGTTCTCGTCAGACAGGCGTCTCATTCTTTTCTCCTTTTTCTTAGCAGCATCTATAACTTTATTCTACGAACTGGATTTTTTCCGCTCGACTGGAAGTACTCCAAAGTTCTTCTTTTCCCTAAACCAAAGAAACCTCCATCAGAAGTCACATCGTGCCATCCTATTCACCTCACAAGTTGTCTCTGCAAAATCTTGGAACGAATCCTTGTACATCGCATGCACGACCATCTCAACTCACATAACTTTCTTCCAATTCACCAAGCTGGATTTAGACCACATTTTAGCACTCTAGATCAATTATTCCGTCTCACCACAGCCATTTATAATCAGTTTAATACAGGATATCCTTCTTGCCTTGTAAAGTTTGATCTAGAAAAAGCTTTTGACAAGGTTTGGCACCCTGGTTTACTGTACAAACTTCGTAATTACCTTCTACCAACCTCGTACTTCCGATACATACACTCCTTCTTAGTAGGGCGACTAGCTTATATCTCGATCAATGGAACGCTATCTCATCCAATCTTCTCACACTCTGGAGTACCGCAAGGCTCATCTCTGTCTCCTTTATTATACTTATTGTACGTCGCCGATCTAGTCGTTCCTAATACCACCACAATATTCTAGTTTGCGGACGACACTGCATTTTTCACAACTGCCCGCACAGTACGATCTCTTAATAAAACCATGCAAGCAGCTATTATACATTCGTGCGTTGGTGTCATATATGGAGGTTGAACATTAACTCTTCCAAAACACAAGCCATAGTTTTCTTGCCACGTAGACGTCGCTCTCGAGTCCATCGAAATCCTAATCTACTTCGCCTTCAGGTTGATCTTACGCCTGTTCCCGTGTCAACTACTATTACGTATCTCGGTGTCATTTTTGATACCCATCTTACCTGGAATCCACATCTTACCAAACTCATAGGTCAAGCACAAAACCGACTTAATCTTCTGAAACGGCTACTTGGCACAACTTGGGGACTACGAGCACGTACCGTAATCAATACATATAAAACATTCATGCGGAGTACGTTAACATACGGACATACAGCTTGGATATCTGCACCGTTAAAATTCTATTAAAAAAGTTGCTATCCTCGAGCGCCATGCTCTACGCCTAGCATATCGTATAAGTCTGCCGCATCCAACGAGATTACTTTATGAGATGATCGACTTTCCGCCATTACTAAATCATCTTAAACAACTTCGTATACGTTTTATCTGCAAACGAATTGCTCAGAACCATCCCCTGATGCTTGAAATTCTCCGCTACGACCGTGATAATGATGCACCGCCTCATTACGTTGATACTCCCCTTCAGCACTTCATGACACTATATCATTTACAGTTAGATAACGACATGCTGGACCCAGAAATCTTTGCAGTGTATCGCCCACATGAACTTTCATCTCATATCTATTCATCATATGCACAGTAAGTACTTATTAACAAGGGCCTCCTCCGTCCTCATCAGTTCCTGAATCGCCCCAGGAACAGAAGGTAACTTCATTCGTCTAAACTAACATAACCCAGTGATGTGACGTCCAGAGCACTTCATTTCATCCATTCCATTAATTACATTTGCACCTTTATTTTTGAGTTCACAAATTCCTCCATGATTAGTGTTCATGTAATACCTGGCAATGTTGACATATTCACTTATAGCACCTAAAATATTATCGTTCATGTATGTTTCTTTTTATATGTGTGTATATCTATGATTATTATTAATATGATGAATAAATAAATGATAAATAAGAACCTCTTAGACCACCTACATTCCCTTCAATTCCATCAGTCAAATTAATGCACTTACCCGAAGAAAGGGCACAACCCTTTAACCGGGATGACGGACCAAAAAAAAAGCTTTTAATTGCTATTGTAGCATTTTAATAGATAGATAATTCTTTTCCTATGAAATTTATCACAAATATATATTTCCCTACTATACACAAACTAACAGTATTAAAAGTACCCTGCAAAATCATTCTCAAATTATATTCTCACAACAGAGTTATAGATATGCGACAAACATTTGGACATGACTATACATGTTGGTAATTTTGTAAAATTCTCATACAGTGCTGTGTATATCACTGTGTCTATTGTGTCTGAAGTCCCATTAATGATATATGATTTTATTAACAAGAAAGTTAAATATAGCCCCGAATGTTAACGAAAATCTCAAAAGGAATTCTTATAAGTGAAGATATTGTTCAAAAACTAATGCTATTAGTATTTCTCACGAGACGAGAAATCAAAATTTTCTCGCCTTACATTTTGTCTCATCTAATCTCGAAAACTTTTCGTCTCCTTCTGTGAAATTATGTACTTGACTTTCGGCAGTAAGTTGACTTTTGAAAGTAGTGTTGGTGGAATGTTACAGTTACCGGTAATGATAGGAACTTCAAATGCTATATAGCAGGGTTTCTCAACCTGAGGATCTCGAAGATAACCGGAAGAGATAAATATAATTAGAATCTAATACAGGAAACTGTCTTTAAATATTATTTTTTATTTTGCTCTGATAAGCATATTTTTATTTTTATACATACTGTTAAGAACAACAAAAAATAGGTCTACTAAACATTTTCAACAGGCGCAGAGTTGTTAAAAAATCAATTTAAATGAAACAGGTACAATATGAAACTAATAAGAACTGCATATTCAAATACTGTACCTGGAAAATACAAGTGTAACAAAACCAGCATGTTAAAATATAATTAAAATTAAAAACGCTAATCCGCAATAGCCTTGTTGCGTTTGTTCATAAATCAACAATGCACAAATTATTATGTCGGCAATAAAAGGGATTGCTTTTGTTTAGGATCTTTTGTTGTTCTTTGCAAAATTGTACACGTATCACGTAGGTGTATGAGCGAGTGGTCTTCTTTCCAGCAGGCTGGCCATAATGAAGGTAGATTTTTGGTTTGGAATTTTATTTGTTTCCTAAATTTTAAATGTAAACAAGTTGCCTTTAGCACTTTTTGTTGATACAAAACACATACACAACAATGTACCAAATTCACAACAATATGTGGTAACATTATCACGAGTCACCGAGTAACTTTCCGTTTGCAGCCATTTAGAAACGCGAAAACAAATGCCGATTTTCTAAATATCTGGAAATCGAAAGCAGATAAGTGAGTCGTGATAACGGTATCTCATGTAAAATAATATTGCCTAGCGAGCTCTTGTTCCACTTTATGAAAACTTTTTGTCTATTCGAAGATTTCATATAATTACTGTAAAACTAGCAACATTTTAATTTCGCCGAGAATAGGCCTCTTAAAACGTTGGCATCTAATGCAAATTCCAAACAATGATAATTTTTCTCAATGGATATGCTAAGTAATCTGATTTACTAACTTACAGCACCCTACTACTCAGAGATACAAAGGGTATTTTAATAAGTAACTCCGTTTGACATTACAAGAAAATAATTCGATTTTTTTCCTAACGTACTTTATTTTTCAAGATAGTCCTCTAAACGTTCAATGCATTTACCCCAACATTCCTCCATCTTTGCAAGTCCTTTGCGGAAGTTAGTTTCTTCGAAGCTTTCAAAATATTCGTTTACTTCCTGTATAGCCCCTTCATTCGACTCAAATTTTTGTTCTGCCAGAAAAGTTTTAAGCTTCAGTAATAGACAGCAGTCCGAGTGTGGTGAACAGGCAGAATGCTGAAGCAGTTGAACTCGCAGCCATGGAGTTTATCTATAATTTTGGGTCCCACAGCTGATTTCGAGGCTCCAGAACATGGTGCGTCTTCTATCTTGTTCTGTTACCTTTACCCACAACCGAGTAATGTCATAGGAAGGATATGAGTCACCCAATCCGCAGGTAGAATCTTCTCCTGAATTTACCTCACTGTTTTCCCTTCCAATAATAATAATAATAATAATAATAATAATAATAATAATAATAATAATAATAATAATAATAATAATAATAATAATAGAATTGTACCACAAATTCCAATATTATATTTGGTCTAGGAATTAATTCGTGCGGTTGGTACGCACACATTGAAGCTGTAGTACAAACACAAAATACATAAATACCTTAAGAAAAATATTGTCCATCGCTAGCCACCACTTTCGCCCATCTGTCAGGCAATGTACGGATTCCGTGGCGAAAGAAGTCCTCATCCTTGGAAGCGATCCAGTCAGAGACCCATGTTTCGATATCTTCTGAAGAAGTAAACCGCTGTCCAATCAAATCGTTGTTCATGCAATCGAAGAAGTAGTAGTCCGAAGGGGCAACGTCTGGTGAATACGGCGGGTGGGGTAAAACTTCCCATCCGATATTTTCTAAATAGGTTTTGACCGGTTTTGCGACATGTGGGCGAGCGTTATCATGTTGAACAATAAGTTTATCATGTCTGTTCTCCCATTCTGGTCGTGTTCTGGCCAGAGCTTGCTTCAAACGCATTAATTGTCGTCGATAACGTTCTCCATTCATAGTTTCACCCGGTTGTAGCAGCTCATAGTACACCACACCTTTCATATCCCACCATATGCACAGCATAACCTTTGCACAGTGAATATCTCGTTTTGGTTGTGATGGACCTGGTTCACCTGGTTTCACCCAGGCCTTTTTTCGTTTAGGGTTCTCGTAATGGATCCACTTCTCATCACCCGTAATAATTCGATGCAGAAACCCCTTTCTGCTCTGTCGTTGAAGCAGCAATTCACAAATGGTTTTTCGTCTTTCAACGTCTCTGTCTTTCAATTCATGTGGAACCCAATGTGACATCTTTTGAATCATTCCCATGGCTTTCAAGCGTTTGGAGACTGTTGTTTGATCAACGCCTAATGCTGCTGCAAGTTATTCCTGCGTTTGACACGAATCCTGCTCGAGCAATGCTGTCAATTCTTCGTCTTGAAATTTTTTTGGCTGTCCAGCTCGCTCTTGGTCTGCCAAGCCGAAATCATCACTTCTAAACCGTGCAAACCACTTCTGACACGTTCGCTCAGCTAGAGCATGGTCACCATGCACTTCCACCAAAATACGATGACTTTCAGTCGCACTTTTCTGCATGTTAAAGTAATGCAGCAGGACACCCCGCAAAAACACTTTATCAGGCACAAATTGCGCCATGTTCACTTAACTACAAACTGGTGTTGTTGACGCTTTAATCCACTGCCCTATACTACGAACGATACGCGATGACAGGGGTTTGCAACACATGTGTGGATACACGGAACTGTGGGACGCTCCGTTCGTTGCGCCATCTCTTGTCCACCCGCACGAATTAATTCCTAGACCAAATACATTTTCCACTATTAACTCGAAACACTTCTACTGTATTTAAGCAACTGTCAAGCAACGAATTACTGTGAGAATGACTTGAGAAGAGAAAGGAAACTTTATGACTGCATATACAGATGACGTTAGCGGTATCTATTAGTATTCGAACAAGTTACTTATGAAACCGCACTCGTACTAACCTAACCTAACCTAACCTAAACTGAATAACTTTGCTCTATAAGCACTACATTTCATTACGTTATATATATGTAAATATTAGTGTTAGTAAAATATTCAGAGAGAAATAATACAATAAATAAATTTACCTGTAATTCTTCGAATGAGTCCCTTCCGACGTGCTACTCCATTGGCGATATAAGACGCTATATGAGCTCCTAAGCTGTGTCCGATAAGGTGAACTCTTTCAGGAGATAAACCTTTATCCATTATTAAATAAGTCAGCAGTCTATCGGAAAAATAAACATAGTTACATGATTTTTAAAAAAATCACTTACAATTAATTCCTTAATTTTAGCCTTCACTACTATGTAACAACTAGGGATGGCCAGAACCAGTTCCTGGTGGAACCGGTTTTCGGCTCTGAACGGATCAGGTTCTAGAAGATCCTGTTCCGGAACCGGTTTTTCAGATCCAGGTCCAGAATCGGTTTTTCGGATCCAAGTCTGGAACCGGTTCTGAAAACCGTCGCCGAAACCGGAACTTCGTGGCCATCCCTACGCTAAACTCGAACTGCTGGCAGGCTATGAACAACGAAATGGTGGAAACGACAGGCAGCGCCCAGGCGGCGACCGCTTGTCTCGTTTGTTTAAACAAACTGGATAACTGGCAAACTCATTGATTAAACAGGCAAACTGGCAAACTCATTTGGCTAAACATCCATTGGTGGACCAAAACTTTTTTTCTGGGAGCACAAGCGGGTCTGGGCAGGGAGGGCACAAGCGGTGTTTTGCAGTGTTTTGAAGCTGAACTTTGTGCCTCCTTTACGGGTCTTTGGGGGTTTTCGGATCCAGGTCTGGAACCGGTTCCTAAGATCCGGTTCTGGAACCAGGTTTTCGGATCCAGCTCTGGAACCGGTTCTGAAAACCGGATCTTCAAAAACCGTTTTCTTGCGGAACTGGAACTTTGTGGCCATCTCTAGTAACAACATTATTCTATAGTAATAACACTTATGAATAAGAAAAACAGTTTTTATATTTAAATGATAGCCCTATCCATACAGATTCCTCAAAAGCAGTAGCAATGATAGCTGTTAAAGTACTGTAGACACTGAATTGTTTTAACAAATACCAATTAAAATATAGTCCGGCAGAAAAATGTATACACTCTTTGTCATCCTGTATTAGGTTGTTCTGGAGTTTAACCCTGGAAACGTAGCGTACGTAAAATTTACGTGTAGGTAGAGAATAATAGCCTCTCCTTTCCCCTCCCCTTGCTTCCAGACCTCCGCACGCCAGCAGTGCTTACTTGTGTTAGTTGCCGACTAGTTGGCGTCGGGTGTAAGTGGTCTCCGCGTTCTTTGTTCTGGGCGACTTTCTTTTTCTAAAACCTACACGTCAGTTTGACGTGTCGTTACCTTTAACCGCCTTTTTCGTACATGTAGATCTGACGCGTTGCTACCTTTAACGGGTGTTTTGTTGAATGCTTTGGTTCACTTTCGATCGTTTTCTGGGTGATGGCAGACACTTCAAGGACGAGAATAATGACAAACGTTTTGGACAATGAAGATGCAATATTGGCTGCTCTCGAAGAGGAAGAAGAAATTTCCGAAAATCTGGAAGAAGATAATTTAGAAGTTGAAGTCCATTCGGATTCTGATGAAAGCTGTTACGATAGTGATGCTGACCCCGAATACACACCGGAAGAAGACGACTTAGATTATCTAGAAGCAGTAAAGAACATTGAAATTTCTACTGCTCCAACTCAGCCTCGGAAAAAGAAAAAAGACAATGTTCTGAACGAAAGTAAAAGAAACAAAGACGAATGTTCCAACAATGTTGAGGGAAGATCTGCTGGAAGTGTTATCAAAGTACAAGAAGAAACATTGAAAAGCAAGAATGGGTTTGTTTGGAACACGTCATGCCTAAAGAACAAGGGGAACACACCGTCCAAAAATGTTATTCATATACGGCCAGGACCCACAGCATCAAATAATTCCCGTCAAGCCACAGCTTCTCTTAAATGTTTTGAACTATTTTTTTGTGACGAAATTCTTGCGACTATTCTCCAATACACCAATGAAGAAATTGAGCAACAACGGAAGAAGTACAAAAGACCTGAAGGAAGCGTAAGGCATGTTTGTATGGAAGAGCTTCGAGCACTCTTGGGGATATTAATTTTATCTGCTGCCCTGAAAGACAATCATCTGCCCACTGAAAAGATGTTTGATACGACCCTATGTGGAGATCGCTACAAGGCAACCATGTCGGAAAGGAGATTTAAGTTCTTGATAAACTGTCTCAGATTTGATAATAAAGAAACGAGAGAAGTAAGGAAAATAGAAGATAGACTGGCCTTCATATCTGATATTTGGAATATGTTTTTGCAAAGATGTCGAGATAATTATAAGGCTGGATCATACTTAGCCATTGATGAGCAACTTGTTGGATTTCGGGGTAAATGCCCTTTTCGAATGTATTTATATAATCCTTCAAAGCCCAACAAGTATGGTATTAAAATTGTGGTTATGTGTGACAATGCAACCAAATATATGGTTGATACAAAAGTTTATTTGGGGAAAGGGACAGTGCCGCCAAAAACTCCTGCTGCAAACTATTTTGTGAATGACTTGGTGAAAACCATTCAAAATTCAAACCGAAACATTACCATGGACAACTGGTTCTCTTCCATCCCACTGCTCAAAGAACTTCTCCAAAAGAAATTGACTGCAGTTGCAACTGTGAAGAGAAACAAACCAGAATTACCAGAAGAATTCACAGACAAGAAATTTCAGAATAGGCAAGAAGGATCTTCAATGTTTCTATTTGATGAAGATGTAACAGCAGTCCCTATAAACCAAACTCGAAGAAGATGGTGTGCTTATTGAGCACAATGCATGATGATGCCACTCTGAACGATCGCACAGGAAAGCCAGAGATCGTAATAACATATAATGCAACAAAAGGTGCGGTTGACACCATGGACCAAATGTGTCAAAACATAAACTGTGGTAGTAAGACACAAAGGTGGCCTCTCTGTTTCTTCTATAATATGATAAACATCTCTCTGATAAATGGATATGTAATTTATCTTCACAACCATTTCAGAAGGAGTGGAGCGAATTCCAAACCAATGTCAAGGCAGGACTTCTGTATAGACACGCACAAACAGTTAACAAGACCATGGCAAGAGGAACGACTGAGGGAAAGGACACTGAGTCGAGACTTGAGGATGACAATTGAGAAGGTTGTTGGAGACTATAGGAAATTACAGAAATCGCAGCCAACAGCTGACCAAAGAGGAGCAAGAAAGTACTGTGCCTTTTGTGATGTAAGGAAAAGAAGAATGACGAATACTTGCTGCGAATGTGGAAAAGCGATATGTGGGGAGCACCAGAAAAAAGTTTGCCCTGACTGCACCTAAATGCCAATGTGTTACATTGCTGTCCTTGTTTTTATTATACTTATTCAACATTGTATGCAAGGAGTAGATTTTTATAATTGTAAAATGTATTCATAGTACGGTAAGTTTTTTTTTTTTTTTTTTTTTTAAAAAAAAGCACATTTGTAATTTCTTTTATATACGGTAAAATAAATAGACCTACTTATTAGATAGTCATTTGTGGAAACAAAACTATTCTTGTAATAGCAGAAAGTGTCCTGTTTAAGATAAATAAAAAATAAAATATTTTAATAAAAACAAAATGATAAATAAAATAAATGTATACATTAAACATCACTCTTTTGTCCAGCGTCTGACCTACACGTCAATTTGACGTGTCGCTACCTTTAACGTACATATTGAGAACGCTACCTTTCTAGGGTTAAAAATGTTGTAGTATGGTTTTTCACCCAACAGATGTCGACATTGTTAATTGTTTTCAATTAAAAATACGTTTTAGTGCGGCTTTCGCTCAGCAGATGTCGGTACTGTCAGCACGGTTAGAGAGAGAAAAAAGTGGCAGGACGAGCAGCGTAAGCACGTTTTGAAGTGTTTTATCAAGTTTGGGAAACCATCGAAGTGCAGCGTCAGTGGAGAGGGAAGTTTGGTACTGAACCACCAACCCACTTAAGTGTCTTCATCCCGGCGAAATTAAAATACCGCTAATTTTACAGTAATTATGTGATATCTTTAAATAGATAAAAGATAATTGAAATGTGGAACAAGAGCGCCCTAGACAATATTATTTTGTGTAAGATACCGTTATCACAAGTCACCTAGTGGCTTTCCGTTTTCAGATGTTTAGAAACGCGAAAATAAATGCCGATTTTCAAAATGGCTCGAAATCGAAAGCAGACAAGTGAGCCGTGATAACGGTTTCTTATGTAAAATAATATTGTCTAGGGCGCTCTTGTTCCACATTTCGATTATCTTTTATCTATTTGAAGATATCACATAATTACTGTAAAATTAGCGATATTTTAATTTCGCCGGGATGAAGACACTTAACAAGCAAACGCGTTGTTGACAAGTTTGAGGCACATGGAACGATTTGCGATATTCACAAATCTCACAACCTTATCTCACTAACCGTGCTGCCAGTACCGGAGTCTGTTAAGCGCAAAACCGTACTATAACATAATTTTAACTGAAAACAATTGAGAATGGCGACATCTGTTGGGCGTACAACATACTTAAATTACAGGACACTTGTCAATGCCAGTATCTTGATATAGGATGACAAAGAGTGTACACATTTCGCTGGCAGACTCTGTATGGAAGAGAAAAATTGGAAAAAGTTAAGATTTGCTCAAAAAGACTAAGCAATAAAGAAAATAAATGTTAATAATATCAGCAGGAAACAGAATAAGATAAAAATGTTCAGACTCAAAGAAAATATAAATAAAAAAACATGAAATTTCTACTTTTACATCCCATAGCTATGCCCATTTAGGCTAATGAAGGCGGATGAATTAATGCAAGTGAATGATTAGGATATAACAGTTAGAATTAGAATGTAAGAGGGAACAGAAGAACCCCGAGAAACAAACCCACAGACACTAAGTTGACTACCACAAACGCACTAGCGGGGATGGAAGCAGGGACCCGTCGTACCAGCAGTAAGTGCTGTAACACTTTATATTTTTAATCCACTCTAACAGGGAGACATGTTTCCAAGTTCTTTCTTTAATCATTGCTAAATTAAAATACCGATAATTTTACAGTAATTATGTGATATCTTCAAATAGATAAAAGATAATCGAAAAGTGGAACAAGAGTTCTCTAGACAATATTATTTTACATGAGATACCGTTATCTTGACTCACTTATCTGCTTTCGATTTCTATCCATTGAGAAAATCGGCATTTATTTTCGCGTTTCTAAATGGCTGCTAACGGAAAGCTACTAGGTGACTTTTGATTACGGTACCTCATGTAAAATACCGTATAGGGCACTCTTGTTCCACTTTTCGATTATATTTTATCTATTTGAAGATATCACGTAATTACTGTAAAATTAACGGTATTTTAATTTCGCAGTTATTAGGCCTCTTAATTTTTTTTATCTAATCCAACACGATAGGGATACGAACATTTTTGATACATCGAGGAGAGTTAAAAGCACGCCTATGTTCTTCAGAGGAACTCAAACTCCCAAAGCTACTTTGTGGCTAAGTGATTAGTGTACGCGCCTTTGGAGCGGGAGACCTGCGTTCTATTCCCCGCGGGAGCTCATGTGGTTTGGATTGCACGTTAATTAGTAGGTCCCGTCTCATATAACCTCGCTGCTGAAAAGAACATTAAACTCCAAATCAAATCAACTCAAACTTCCAAAAACTTTTGTCTTATAATCGTCAGCCTAACGGCTCAGACCACTAGAATACATTAACCGGGAAAGCTAAGTTACGTTGAGAATCAATAGCTGTCAACACCAGAAAGGAATGTTTCCTCAATCTCTTCCGTATATACTACTGAGATTTTTTCTAAAGATGAAGCAATGAATAAAACAAATATGAGTATCAAGTTTAGCTGCTTTCGTGTTGTAA
Source organism: Thermobia domestica (assembly GCF_964235325.1). Lineage (NCBI taxonomy): Eukaryota > Metazoa > Arthropoda > Insecta > Zygentoma > Lepismatidae > Thermobia > Thermobia domestica. The sequence continues at coordinate 183,462,849 of NC_137466.1, read as the reverse complement.
TTTTTGGTATAGTTGAATTGGCTATCTTCTGGTTCAACTTCAGAACGGTTTCCTGTATCGTTAGCCCAGCAGGTTCCTACTTCCTTACTGATACGGAGTGTGACGAGTGAGCCAGTGAATACGATCTAATACAATGGTTTGATTAATTTGTCATCAGTTGCAATGTATTCCAAAAAAAAATGGTATCTGTAATAATTTTTCAGTTCATTGAAATGACATTTTATCTTATTCTTAACGTACTTAAACCTAATGAAATAAGCACGTGTGAGAATAGTGAGTTTTAACAAAGTTTTGTACACACCCATATGAAAAGTTCTGTTTTAATTACTCTTCTGCACACTCATATGAAAAGTACTATTTTAATTACTCTTTTGCACACCCATATATGAACTAATGTTTTTAACTACTTTAGTGCACACGCACATGAAAAGATTTGTTTTTCATTACCGTTGTGCACACCAATATGAGAAGTTCTGGCTACGCCAGTGTTCCTACGATTATTTAAGTAAAAAGGCTCCCAGACGTTACTCTTCACAAAGGAATATAGCAATTCACGTTATATTGGTTTTCTAGATTATGTGTAGTCATTATTACTGGCTTTCTAGATCAACATTTCCTACCTTTTAATTCAGGTAGCTTTATTATTCAAGCATAATGATTTTACATCGGATTTTTATGCACTTAAAATTTTTGAAATATGCATGCAACTATACTGTTAAATGTGTTAAAATATGCACTTAATATGCAGTGACAATGCAAAAAAAAAGAGACAATTTTCAAACATGCAGCAAAGTTGTGGACAAAAGTTAGGTAGGTGAAATATAACATCAAAAGTATAATTTTACCTTTCAGAGAGAATTCGATCTCTAGTTTTTCATCACAGTAGAATTTGTAGTGCATTTACTTTACAGAAAATAATACGAGCGTCAACATGTTTCCACGGAATGGCAAAAAAAAAAAAAAAAAGTTTTCGTTTTTAAGGATTTACTTTATCTCTAATTAGCCTTATAGTATGTCACAAGATGCTCCTCTTCATTTTTTGGTGTCAGTTTGTGACATTTGAAGCCAAAATATGGCCTGTTATCATCAATAGATGTTATTAGACATTGTTTATAAAGAGGAGCAAATTTAGTATCTATATTTTCTGGCAAGTTGAAATTTAACCCTTAAAGGTATTTTCCCATTTTTTGAATTGTTTTGTATTCGGATTTCCTGACAATAACATCGGTCAATTTCTTTACCACAGAGAACCCATATTTACCAGAAGCTGAATAAACCTCATGCTGAACTTCATAAGCTAGAGCTAAACATTCACAGAACAATATTCCTCACGTCTCTTGTTTCTGGATTGATATCGACACGAAATTACAATGTCTTTATCAGATTTCTCTTAATGTCTTGGCAATTGTAAGCGTCTTTGCTCTGCTGATCGGTCGCTAACATTATTGGTCCTCCATAAACTGGGCATTCAGCCATCTTCCCATGAAAAAAAGCCGTTCTGTTGCATAGGCATGTAAATGCATTGAAAATATAAACTAAAACCGGATTTATTCCACGCTATAAACATACATCTGGAATAAAAACTTATAAAATGTGTTGAATATGCTCTTAAGCACTAATATATGCTCTAACCTTTGAAATATTCATTTATATGCACTATAAAAAAAAACCCTTCAAATTCGAGCTGTATTATCGTTGTTAGAAACAACTACCAAGTTTAACACAGATGCATATAAGCTAACAAAATATGCATTTGCATAACAATTTGATGTCTACCGATGACGGAACAACATCGAAAACCTAACCCGAGATCTCATTCATCAAAGAGACGTTACTATTAATAAATGTGGGAGATGGAGACCGGCCTGAATTTGAAACTAACATGACTTAAATATTCAGACTTTACCAAGCAAAATCTTTTAGCAAATATATATTTCTAATTAAGACATAAATAAAGACAGAAGACCTTTACGACAAAGAACGAACCCTTGTGCCAATGGTAATAAGTACCCATGCTTGAATAAAATTTTTATTGTGCTTTTTATGGGATCAAAAGATCCAATATATTTCAATAAAAAAAAATTTTCTTGTACGTCTTATATCAAGAGAACTTCATATAGTGTAGCCAAACACCGAACTACCACTTGACTCACTCCGCAAAAACTCGATTTAGGGGCCCTTCAAAAATTCTGTGGCCCCTGATCCAAAAATGCATCAAAGGATCCAATACATCTCAATCAAAACTTTTCTTGTATGCCTTATATCTGCAAAACTACATATAGTGCAGCCAAACCCAAACTATCACTTAATTTAATATGATGTGATTATCCTGCAAAATATACTAAAACTCGATTTAGGAGCCGTTCAAAAATGTTGTGTCCCCTGATTCAAAAACTAATTATCACTAGTTAACAAATTTAAACTTTTTGTTTGTTATATGAGAAAAATCACCTGATCTTAAAGGAACTTTTTGCGCTGAATTCGAATATGCACTCGGTTTCTCTCCATCACGTACAGTTTTTCCGTAACAGAGGGATTTTCGGGAAATTCCCTCAAAAATTTCCCTTTTTCAGATATTTTATTCCCCTAGCTCCTGTCCCCTTACATATAGTAACATAGAAATTATACCTAAATATATCTTGATTTATATTTAATAAACCCTAAAAGTTTCGTAAAAATCGCTTTGTTTTTTCTAGAGAAATAAATATATTTGTATGTATACTGTGTGCACTGTTTATTGCACCTGATAGTAATGCTTTCAGATCTCCTGAGTTGGGGTAAAAACGATTTGCTTTATTACTACAAACACAGACATAAAAATGAATATTTACAATAGTCAACAACACACTTGTATTGCTCTCTGTAAATTAGAAACGTGTATAAAAATAGAATGTACTTCCAACGTATATTTTCTTTAAACGTACAGTATATGTATATCTTAATACATATATATACAATTCTCCAAGTTTTTTCGTTTTGTCCTGACCTAGTCCGTGATTTGCACCTGACAAAACAAGAGGCGAAACTTCTGGGATCAAGGCTCCAGCAGTGGAACTTATTGGATGCAGAAACGAACATATCAGTGTACAGGAAAAGGCATGTTCAATTTTCAAGCTATTTCTCAATGCAAGATAATGTGTGCGTATGTACGGATATAAATGGGTTGATGGCGGAGCTAGGAATTCCTTACGTTCCAGAAGAATGGAGGTTATTTATCGACGCGTCAAAGGTCAGCCTTAAAGCTGTCCTTTTACATAATGGAAATGAAAAACCTTCTATACCACTTGCGCACTCAGTGAAGATTAAGGAATCCTATGACACCATGTCAACTTTGCTAAATCTTATAAATTACAAGGACCATTGTTGGCAAATATGTTGTGATCTCAAGGTAGTTGGTATTTTATTAGGACTGCAGTGCGGTTACACGAAGTACCAATGTTTTTTATGTTTATGGGATAGCCGAGCTGATGACAAACATTATGAAGTGAAGGAATGGGAACCTAGAGTGAATTACGTACCTGGAGAATGCAACGTCAAATACGCTCCTTTGGTAGATCCTAATTACTACCGCCACTTCATATCAAGTTAGGACTTGAAAAACTTTGTCAAAGCCATGGACACATCTGGTGAAGGTTTCAAGTATTTGCGAGATAAGTTCCCTAACCTGAGTGATGCTAAGATTTCAGCAGGAGTGTTTATTGGTCCCCAAATTAGGAAATTAATGCTTGATGATAGCTTTGACAGCAAGTTAAACAGTGCTGAGCTAGCTGCCTGGACAGCATTTAAGTGTGTTGTGCGCAACTTTCTGGGCAATAACAAAGCTGAGAGTTACACAGAAATCGTACAGGACATGATACAGAAATACAAAGAGTTGGGTTGTAGGATGTCTTTAAAAATCCACTTTTTGCACTCCCACCTCAGCTTCTTTCCTGCTAACCTAGGTGCTCTCAGCAACGAACAGGGGGAAAGATTCCACCAAGATATAATGGCAATGGAGAAAAGGTACCAGGGACGATGGGATCCTTCAATGATGGGGGACTATTGTTGGGGTCTTGTTAGAGAATGCAACATTTCTTACAAAAGAAGGAAGTAATGTACGTTTTTGTAACCCAATGGAAGTTTCATATATTGTGATAGTTTTGATTGTCTTTTCATGACCTTTTGGTACATTTGTATTATTGTTTATTGTAAATTGTCACACTTGTAAATTATATTGTATTATATTTTATATATGTGTTTGTGGTAATAAAGCAAAACGTTTTACCTCAACTTAAGAGATCTGAAAGCATTACTATAAGGTGCAATAAACAGTACACACAGTATACATACAAACATATTTATTTCTCTAGAAAGAATAAAGCGATTATTACGAAACTTGGAGGGTTTGTTAAATATGAATCAAAGTATACTTAGGTATAATTTCTATGTTAGTATATGCAAGGGGACAAGATCTTGGAGTGTAAAATAAACGAAAAGGGAAATTTTTGAGGGACTTTCCCGAAAATCCCTCTGTTACGGGAAAATCGTATGTGATGGAGAAAAACCGAGTGCATATTCGAATTCAGCGCAAAAAGTTCCTTTAAGAACAGGTATTTCCTTTTATGTAACAAAACCTTTGTTAACGTGTTATTGGCCGAGATCGCAATCTTTCGATTTATTTTTTGGATCATTCCTAATATTCTTGGCCAAGTCACAATCCTTTGATCCATTTTTTTGATCATTTCCAAAATTCTTGTACTAATTTGAGAACAGGAAAACCAACGAAATTATTTTTTAAAACATGTATCTCCATGATGTCACAAGAAAGATCTCACTTATGAAAAGTTCTGTTTGAATTACTTTTGTGCACGCTTATATGAAAAGTTCTGCGTTTAAATACTTTTGTGCGGACCCATATGTGAAGTTCTGTTTTACCTACCTTTGTGCACACTCATATAAAAAACATCTATTTATTTATAACCCAACTTTCAATTCATTTCTTCTCGTGCAGTGATGGACGGATATGCTTAAAAATAATCCCATTAGACTCCGGGTCCTCATATTAGTACAAAAAGATGCAATTACAAATTTATAAAATCGTGGGCACTTTTGCCATTAGGACGAGCGATGGTTCTTTGTTTGAAACTTCATGTTTATTTAATATTATGAGAAAACAATTAGCGTACATACCTAGCTCCTTCTGCTCCAACTACTCGTGTGTTAGCGGTTACTTGTGCGTAATTAATTGTCTCTGATCCATTCCTCCAATCCACACTAATGACGTTGCAATCAGACTGGAATAAACAAAATCAAATTGTCGTAGTTTTAAGGATAATTTGAGTCCCAAATTATTTACAAGCTGATCGAAGAATGCATACGCATCGAAGTTATACAAGAAATCAAATAGAAGCTGTTATCTTACTTCAGTTGAAAGGCCAAATTTTGTTTTGCTCCTGGTTAGAAGAACGGGGTTTGAAAACTTTATGCACTTTTTCCTTTATATTTGTAGGAGTGTAACATAATTTATACAGAAAGTTAGTAGCATTTACTGATAATTACTGTAAATTGCATACTCTTATGAAACGCTTGCAGGGACATGGGTTTAGAAGTAAATGCAGAGAAAACTAAATACATGGAAGTGCGTCGGGACCGTAATACGGCAAATTGTGGAGGCGTTAAAATATTAAATAATACTTTTGATAAAGTGGATACTTTGAAATATTTAGGATCGATATTAACAGACGAAAATCATATTCACGAAGAAACTAAATGTCGACCAAAAGCAGGGAATTCGTGTTACTATTCGGTTCAAAATCTCTTGTCGTCGCGAATTCTGTCGAAGAATTTGAAGCTTAAAATATATAAAACGATAATCATGCCTGTTGTTCTGTATGGTTGCGAAACATAAACGCTTACTCTGAGGGAAGAACATAGACTGAAAGTATTTGAGAACAAGATCCTGAGAAGAATATTCGGACCCAAGTGGAACGAGAATGGGGAATGGCAGAAACTTCATAACGAGGAACTACATAATTTATACGGTTTACCCAACATTGTTAGGGTCGTCAAGTCTAGGAGGCTTAGGTGGGCAGGTCATGTAGCTAGAATGGAAGAAAGTAGAAACGCTTTCAAAGTCTTGACTGGAAGATCAATCGGAAAATGACCATTAGGAAGACCTAGGCACAGATGGGAGGACAATATTAAGATGGATCTCGCAGAGATAGGAATACAAAGTAGAAACTGGATGCAATTAGCTAAGGATAGAAGTAAGTGGAGAGCTTTTGTGAACGCGGCATTGAACCTCCGGGTTAGTTAGTTAGTTAGTTAAATTTCATACTCACGGGGGGTGGGGATGGGAAGCACTAAGGCGAGTTCTTGCTCCGGACGACAACTAGCATAGCTGCTTCGCTGTTGCTGGTTGTCATCTGACTTCACTTACACAGCGAACATCGGGAAGAAGGTAGGCTATAATGCTTGTGCTTGGTTTATCATATAAAAGCATGTAAGAAAAACTACGTAGTAGATCAAATCCTCCAACCGAAATTTAGTCCGGGCAAATCTCCAAATGTGTAAGCAAAATGTCTGAAGTAATGTGAGGAAGATACTGATTCGTTTGAGAATTATCGAAATATAAGATAAAGGAAAAATGAATTTCGCCTCCTACGTAACCTTCATACTATAAAAAAATATAATTAAAGTGTTATAGAGAAAGTCTTACAAACACACATTTCATCAGATCTTAGACATTGATTCAAGGGATTTCCGCCTACATAGGGTGACACAGAAGTCAGTTTACGTATAACAGAAGAATTATGTTGAAGTATTCGAATTGGTCACCGTGAGCTTAGATACATGTCTCCATTCATTAATCGAAGTTAAAACAAGATTTGTGCTAGGATTGCATTACTAGTGATATGAGCAATGCTTCTGAGATCTTTTTTTTTTTTTGATTGCCTTTGCTTTGATTTCAAAAGAAAATACGAAGGGGCAAGCATAACTAAAGGCTTGGGGGCCCTCCTGCAGACAGCGTGGAGCAGGGCCCCTTCTCTACGTCCCACTTCTCGATTTGGGAGCTCCTTGATGGCCTAAGGCCCCCCTCAATGTGGGGTCTGCGGAGCCTTATTTACTCCCCTGCGAAGGGGAGTCCAAAAATAAGTTTCCCATCTGATTTTCCGCAGGAAAGCGAACAGCAATTGGGAAACGAAATCAGGTGCTACGCGCAACACACCCAGACACAAATGAATATCGTTCGCTTGCGATCATGCAGATGGCGCCGTCACAGCGCCTGCGCAAAGCGAAGACGAGTCTCTGACTCTGATAGCTATGGAAAGAAGGTGTGTTTTGATGTCGTGGTCAAAGGAAGAAGTGCGCTATGAATGGGCACGTGGAGTATCGGGAGCAGAAATCCATAACCGCCTCTTGGAAGTCTATGGGCCTGATGTAATGTCGAAACAAATGGTGCGGAGATGGTGTCGCCAACTCAGTGAGGGGCTGCAGTGTGCTGGACCCACCGAGACCTGGAAGAACATGCATGGCCACTACAGACGAAAATGTCCAGATGGTGAATGAAGAAGACTCTCGGCGCCAGGCGCTTTGGAAGCAATGCTGAAGTTACAGAAGCTGTTCGACGCTTCTTCCGTATGTAGAGCCCTGAATTTTTCCTGGAAGGGTTTTTGAAGCTTATAGACCAGTATGATAAATGTCTCAATGTACACTATGTGATAAAAAGTATCCGGACACCTGACTGAAAATGACTTACTAGTTCGTGGCGCCCTCCATCGATACTGCTGGAATTCAATATGATGTTGGCCCACCCTTAGCCTTGATGACAGATCCACTCTCGCAGGCATACTTTCAATCAGGTGCTGGAAGGATTATTGGGGAATCGCAGCCCATTCTTCACGGAGTGCTAAACTGAAGAGAGGTATCGATGTAGGTCGGTGAGGCCTGGCACGAAGTCAGCGTTCCAAAACATCCCAAAGGTGTTTTATAGGATTCAAGTCAGGACTCTGTGTACGCCAGTCCATTACAGGGATGTTATGGTCGGGTAACCACTTCGCCACAGGCCGTGCAGTATGAACAGGTGCTCGATCGTGTTGAAAGATGTAATCGCCATCCCCGAATTGCTCTTCAACAGTGGGAAGCAAGAAGTTGCTTAAATCATCAATGAAGGCCTGCACTGTGAGAGTACCACACAAAACAACAAGGGATGCAAGCCCCCTCCAAGAAAACACGACCACACCATAACACCACCACCTCCGAACTTTACTGTTGGCACTACACACGCTGACAGATGTTCACCGGTCATTCGCCATACCCACACCCTGCCATCGGATCGCCACATCGTGTACCGTGCGTGATTCGTAACTCCATACAACGTTTTCCCACTGTTCAATCGTCCAATGTTTACGCTCATTACACCAAGCGAGGCGTCGTTTGGCATTTACCTGCGTGATGTGTGGCTTATGAGCAGCCGCTCGACCATGAAATCCAAGTTTCCTCACCTCACGCCTAAGAGTATTTGCACACGTCCCCGGCAATGCCGGATCCGGAACCGACAATGCCGGAACCGGAACCGGGGCTGCTTTGCACACGCAGCCGGCAAAACCGGAACCGGATCCGGCAATGTCGGTGCCGGCGCTGCTTTGCACACACATCCCGGTGATGCCGGTGCCGAAAGGTAGTTTGAGTTTGAACGTGAAGAAGAGAACATGAGTCCGTTTTATACATTATATGAAAAGCTGCGTACATATGATTCGAAATTTTTTTAATCATTACTTTCGCATGTCTAAACAAACGGTCGATTTCTTAGTACAACGAATTAGTAATCATATTCAGCGCTGTTCAGATTTTTTTTTTTTTTTTTTTTTTTTGCAAGATCCTGTAATATTACAGACTGACTTGAATAAATGGAAGGGTCGTTCAATATCTGAGAAATAGCTCAATGCAAAGAACAAGGTTAATTGTATTACGTCAATCAAGTGACGTAGGAGCATTAACGTCTAAATCCCCAAATATCTTTTCTTTAGTACACAAAGGTATATTTGCTCTTTGTGTGTGTGGATGTGTGCGCACGAGGCATATGGCCTTCTTTTGGTTTCTTTCTCTTTTTTTCACTTTTGTTGCCATAATTTTAACATCTATTTAAATTTCTCAAAATTGAAACATGCTGAGATCAAGCTATTTAAAATAATAATAATAATAATAATAATAATAATAATAATAATAATAATAATAATAATAATAATAATAAGCTCTACAAAGGCAACATTGCGGCTGCCTATTCACTCAGTATACAATCAATCGTTCTATGGAACAAATACCAGACAAGACAGAGTACATATTTTTATTACGATCTATAAGGTAAAACAGTATGCAACCACAAGAATAGAAATTTTCTTGTTCTGTTTGTGCATTTTCAGTTCTTTCTGCAGCTGTGTTGTAGTTTTTATTTACTTTAATTTTATTTACAACCTTTGTTATGCTTGAAAATGCCTACTTCTACGATTATGATGGATATTTATACCGTACATACTGGGTTGCATAATTAACAGGATAAGCACTGGACAACTATCCTACATTCATAATTTCTTCGTATCTCCATTTTGTTCATTTCCGCCATGTTGATTTTTTTTTAAATTATGACTTCATATATGCTAAGACATATTCTCTATCAAAACGAATCCAACGATCCCTTTGTTTAAATCGTTTAAGTAAGTTTCAGCTGTAGAAGATAACAAATTAATATACATAAATACATCTGTGAAACTCACTTTCCGCGTTGCCGTAGTTGGATAATTCAAACAAGATCCGAATTTCCCTTGCTGAGAATTTATGTAAATAGCAAGCCACTATATCTGTGGTACCTCACAGCCATTTTTATTATTTCATTCTTCATTATATATTCATATGATGTGAAAAAAGAAAATAACAAAAAACCTGAAGTAAACAAAAAATCCAAATACAGGAAAAGAAACAAGAATACACAACGCCTTGCCACTCACTCACTGTAGCTAGATTGAAGAAACCTATCAACAAGCCGGCTCCGTCTTTGCCGGCTGCGTGTGCATCTACGCATAATAAAACACTGCCGCCGACAAAACCGGAGCCGGAGCCGGCACCGACATGTCGGCGGCTAGTCCGGCTGCATTTGCCGGAGCCGGGAGTTCCACCGGTTTTTTTGCCGGGTCGGAAAGCGTGTGCCAGCTACCATTTGATTACATTGCCGCCGACTCCATCGCCGGCATTGTCGGAACCGGATCCGGCATTGCCGGGGACGTGTGCAAACGCTGTAACTGTTAGAGTACTTGGAGTGGATCCTGATGCAGTTTGGAATTCCTGTGTGATGGTCCGGATAGATGTCTGCCTATTACAATTTACGACCCTCTTCAACTGTCGGCGGTCTCTGTCAGTCAACAGACGAGGTCGGCCTGTACGCTTTTGTGCCTTACGTGTCCCTTCACGTTTCCACTTCACTATCACATCAGACACAGTGAACCTAGGGATGTTTAGGAGTGTGGAAATCTCGCGTACAGACTTCTGACACAAGTGACACCCAATCACGTGATCACGTTCGAAGTCCGTGAGTTTCCGCGGAGCGCCCCATTCTGCTTTCTCACGATTTCTAATGACTACTGAGGTCGCTGATTATGAGTACCTGGCAGTAGGTGGCAGCACAATGCACCTAATATGAAAAACGTACGTTTTGGGGGGTGTCCGGATACTTTTGATCACATAGTGTATGTGGTACTTATGTAGAAAAATAAAGATACATCTGATCATTAATATCAAATATTATTTTTGGTCTTCCATCCCCATCTCTGTCCACAGTCGCCTGAGGAAACTTATTTTCGGATTCCTCCTCGTACAATGGCCATGCCCTGGAACTCTCTCTACAGGTAAAAGTCTATAGGAATAAGCCGTAGTCCAAACAACTCCCACAATATGACAATAAATCTTTTCTAATTGGAAACTGCAACTCGTGATAAGAATTCAAGCTTGTGAAAGCCATATTCAAGATTTTCTTCTCTCGTATATAACCAGACCTTTGTATCAACTTGTGCTTTGATTATTAATAATTCTCTACTTGATTTTGAGAAATCCTTTAAGCATCATAAGAAAATATCTTTATCATAAGACTAATGGTTTTGGGAAAAATTCAATACAACTTCTTACTACACCACCATATCGTGTAAATGAATAAATGTAATGTTTTGAGAATTATCTTCTGAATTGAAAATATCATTCAACTTTCTTTTTTTTTTTCTTTTTTTTTTTTTTTAAGAACAAAGTCATATTGTTCTATTGAAATCTGTATTGACAGCGAAAATGTAAGTCAGCCATGTGCAAGTTTGAACAGAAGCTGCACCAATCACAAAGGACTTCCTGGTGTTGAGGGCCGGTATGAGACAATGTCTAACATTTTCACAAGAACCCAGTAGCGATATTCAATGGGGGAATTTGTTAATCGTACAGTAAAAGAAAGAATGCTTACTAAAAAAACGCAAAAAAATCTATTTACTTACTATATTAGTGTGAAACTTCATCTTTCATTCTTTGAACTAGTCTCTCACCAGGGGTGTAGCCAAGGGGGGGCCCATCGGGGCCAGGCCCCCCAAATGTTTTCCTGCCCCCCCCCAAATGACCAGCTTTTAAAACATCATAGTAAAATTATCTCGCTTCATTCATTTAAAAGTAACAAAGTTTATTGACAATTAATAATTTATGGTAAAATAGTATGGAGAAATATTGTTTTTCCATACCGATCGAAAAATAGTATAGTATCTCTTGCTTGTACCGATCGAAAAATAGGATACTTTTTTGTGACGGCAGATTACACAATTTACTGCGATTTATATTTGACAGTTTGAAGACAAACGTTTTAACAAGGTACTACAAATACAGCCATAAAACAAAGGTACTAAACTGATTTGTAAGTACAGTATATTTTATATGCTTTAACAAGTGTTTTAAAAGACATAGAGGATGGAAAATTTGGTGAGAAACAATGATTTTATTCAATTTGGATTTCATTCGCTCTCTTTTATTTCTACTCAGTGTAATGAAATAATTGTTTTTTTTTAAAGTCACGAATAATAAATAAATATTTTTGTCAGGAAACCATAAAGAAATTAAGTGAAATTTCAAAGAAAATCAATTTTGTGTAGATAAGTTCTGTATACAAGGTCTTAAATTTAAATATAAAGGTAACCAAGAAAAGTTTTGTTGCTTTTTCACCCACCACCTTCGAAATCGATATGTCACCTAACCTGGAAGATCAAAAATAGTCCCCATCAGCATCGACGACCTTCTGGAAACATTCTGGAAGGCCATGCAATCCATCACGATAGAACTTGGTGGGCCGTGAAACGAAGAAAGTATCAGGTGCATTTTGGACTTTTACTAGGGATTTGAACTGGTATCCTCTAAGGTGATTGTCCAAAGAATGGAACAGGCGATAATCGGATGGTGCAGTACCCGGGAAATATAGTGGTTGCAATATTGTTTCCCATCCAAGGCGGAAAATGGTGTCTTGAGTCATCCTAGCCACGTGGGACTTAGCGTTGTCCCGTAAACGAGGGCCCATTTGCAATTCAGAAGTGATGGCTCGAGAGTTTTGAGTTTTTGTTGAGCACAGCTCAAATGCTGACAGTACACAGTTGCATTGATACTTTGACCAGCTGGTAGCAGTTCCCGATGCATGATGCACCAAACACACAGAAAGACCTTCTTCTGGTACAGTGCTGGTTTCTGCTGTTTTGAAATCGGTTCATGGAATGATAACCAATGATGACGGCGCCGTGGAGCTTCGTATAGGACACACTTTTTATCACATGTCAACGCCCTGTCCAGAAATGGCTCCGAAACAATAAATAAACACAGGCGACTGCCGCGTTGCCTTCTGGCCTTGAGTCAAAATATGAGAGAGAGAGACCCATCGACCCAACTTGTAGTGCTTCACAAGTTGATGGATGTGCTGCCGAATGGTTTCAACACATACTGAATTGTAGTCCCAGTTCCTCTTTGTACATGTGTTGGTCTTCTGGCACGTGGTGATTTCGGGTGTTTCGTCATCGTTCTTAAACTTGTTAAACCATCGCTGCAATGTCCGCGTCGTCACGACACCCTCACCAAAGGCCTGGCATATCTTCTGTCTCGCTACAGCGGCGTTTGACCTCCATTTGAACTCGTTCAGCATACATGCTCTTATGACGCTCTCTGGATGTCCCATGTTCCCTCTGTCTTTACGCAAGTTTACGGTGTGTCTGAATTGCCACAACCAGGTAGTATGTTGGATATACCCACACCAACAACTGACGTTCGCCTTATCTCCACTCGCATTCAACTCACAGTGTGAGGTCCAATTGAACACGGACCTCTACAAAAAGGGACAGGACTTTCTTGGTTACCTTTATAGTAGTGCTCCCAACGGGTCGGGTCGGGTCGGGTTGAAGACCGACCCGACCCGACCCGTGACCCGAATTGACTGACCCGACCCGATGACCCGACCCGACCCGACTGACCCGAACCGTGATCCGATCTGATTGACCCGACCCGACAACCCGACCCGAATAACCCGACCCGACAACCCGACCCGAGCTGACTCGATTGACCCTACCCGACAACCCGACTCGACAACCCGACCCGAGCTGACCCGACTGACCCACCCGACAACCCGACCCGAGTAGCCTGACCCGACAACCCGACCCGAACTGACCCGACCCGACAACCCGACCCGAGTTGACCCGATCCGAGTCGGGTCGGTCGGGTTACGGGTCGGGTCGGGTCAACCGACCCGTTTGAGAGCACTATGGTCACGACACTGGGTGAACGCCAAAATGCACTCACATTGGGAAACTAGTTTTAAAAGTATAATTTTAGAAAATAAAGCATAAAGCATAATTTAAAATATATAGCACAATTCTTGGAAAATTCTCTTTAACTGAAAGTTTAACATACTGTGTTAATATTTTTTAAAGCCAATATTTACAATGCAAAATCATTGAGAACATAACAATGCAACAATGAAAAGCTTATTTTCATTTCTGTAAACTTTTCGGTGTAATCCTTTGATGTGGAGAAAAGAAAGTAAAAGAAGAAATTTTTCCGCCAACAATGAATAGTATGCAAGAACTCCATACTATATTGTTACAGTGATGACGACAGCTTTAAGATTTTAGGGGGACAAAGGAGGAGCAGATATATTTTCGGGGGCGGCTATTTGCCATACCAAAAATGACATATTTATTACGTTTGACTTATTTTACATTACATTGTGTATTTCGTTGCTGTTTTTATGTTAGATCTATATGATTATAAATTAAACTTATTTCAAATAAAATTTGTAACTAACAAATAAGTAACGTCTGCACATGAAATATTTTTCAATGAAACTTTTGAAGCCTAAACATAAATTGAATTACTTTCGCGTATGCTACAAGTAACACATTCGTCTATATGCTACGTATCTCTCGCTCTCTCTCTCCCTCTCTCTCTCGCTCTCTCTCTCTCTCTCTCTCTCTCTCTCTATATATATATATATATATATATATATATATATATATATATATATATATATATATATATATATATATATATATATATATATATATATATATATGTGTGTGTGTGTGTGTGTGTGTGTAGAGAGAGAGAGCCAGAGAGAGAATTTACGAGGAGCTGCTGAAAATGTCGTAGTCCAATCCAGAAGGAGTGTAGGTACTAGGTAGAAAAATGAAACCGTAGTTTAGAAAAACATATCTCTGTATGTACAAATATAAATTTTCATATTAATAATGAAATTCTTATTGTTTCTCAGGCCTCTGAAGTGATTATGTGTGCCCAAACAGATAATTTCACGAACATCCAGATCCTTACTGTTATAACATTTTTGTTCCACCAAGGAAAGTCACCGAAGTAAATTAATTAGGAAATCAGTGAAACACCACGGGACTCTCCTCCGTTATATATAGTGGTGAAGAAGTAAGTGGCTTAGTATAAACGTAGCAATTTCTCAACAAATTATGCTTTACATCCAGGATGATTAAAAGCAACGACTCTTCCTGAAATTATGGATGAAATTTGTGACATTATTCTTGAAAATTGCAGCATTTCAGCCAGTGGTGGATATAGCCCGGGGCCGGAGGGCCTAGGCCACCCCAGTTTTTGTGTGACAAAAATAATTTAAGCTATTTATATTTTATTATAGTCTGAGGTCTGCACCCCGCTTTCTCAGTTTTTACCTTCTCAGCAAAACTTGTGTCAGGGATTCTGGGCATTTCTTTGGAACTCGTCGGTAGCATAATTCAGAATGGCTTGGGTATGCGCAAGTTCTCTGCATAATGGGTTCCCAAAATATATGTCAGGAGAATAAAAGGGTAACGGCATTAAGAGAAGTATTCTTCCAATTTGACCGTAATGCTGATCAATTTCGCTGACGAATAGTAACCATAGATGAAATATGGTTGTACCACTATGATCCTGATTCGGAATAACAGTCAATGGAGTAGTAGCACTCATTTCTCCATCGCCCCAAGAAGTTCAAGACACAGAAGTAGGTTGAGGAACTGTTTGGAACATTCTTCTGGTATAAGTATGGAGTGGTAGACTACCTCCTCAATGGTCAGATATTTAATCCAGAATCTCTACATTACTTACAAAACTGAAAGAAAAATTCAAAGTACAACGCTGCGGAAAATGAAAAGAAAGAAATTCTGTTCCTTCAGGAGAATACACCTGTCCATCAAGCCCCTGCGAAAATAACTGACATTGCATAATCTAGGATTTCAATGTCTAGATCATCATTCTTATTCTGCAGATTTAGCTCCGTCTAACTATTACGTGTACTTATTTCCCAAACTTAAATAACACTTGAAAGACGCCATTTTAGATCTGATAGGGGTAGTGCTACGAACAGTGGTGCGAGGAAATCTAGATTTTTTTAACTTTTCTGCAAAAGCTGGAGCACTGTACAAAGTAGTATATTGACTCTCGGGGGAAGAGAAGAAGTAAAACCTCACCAATCCACGTGCACTCCTTCTGGGTTGGGCTACGAATTTTTCAGCAGTTCGTAGTCAATATGGTAGACGTCACGTCAGTACTTTGAAACAAAATAAGTAAAGGAGCACTAGTATAAACCAATTACTAACTAAAGATCAGCACTCTGACAATACATTTTATTGGGAATCAATTTCATTCCATAATTTTATTATTATCATTTGCAGGAAGGGAAAACACAACTCTTTTTATCTCCTTCAAAAAATTAAGCCGTGGTAGTTGCAAACTAAGCTGTTATAAGCACATCCTCTGAATATTGGAAGCCGAGAATAATGTTTCAGAAAAAAGGAGTTTTAAATAAAACAAAATATGAAACTGAAAACTTCAAACCTGGACAAATACAAACAAGTTACGTAACTGGTTTTACCTTTCTTTTGTTTCCAATCGAAGTTGATCCAATGAGAAGAAAACAAGTGGACCAAATCTACTATTGTTCGCTAGGCACAATTATTAAAAATTATAAGAAAGAAATATAACTAAAATTTACCTCAAAAGGGGCTAAATTAGAAAACAGAAATATGCGTGCGTACCCAGACGCTCAAAGAAGAAAGCTTGAGAATTAATCTACCACATAGTAAATTCATTGAAAGTAGACTACAATTTGTCAATGAGATTGGTTATGATACTGATATATAATACTACATGAAGAATGTTTAAAGATTGTACGAGTCTGGGGGGGCAGTCTAGGTGGCAGTCAGGGGGGCAGAAGTAGCTACTAGGGAGGCGCTCGCCCCCCTTGCCCCCGTCTGGCGTCATCACTGTATTGTTATGTTTACTTTTTGAACTTAAGCACTTTCTGTACTTTTTGGTGGCATCTTTTACTTTCCCTTTCTGTATATATGTACCTGTAAGGTGCACACAAATGATAAAAAAAAAATTATTCGAGCAAAGCACATCTCTTTACAATGAATTAAGTAGAAAGTTCATTAAATATGAGAGAAACTAGTTGCAAAAAAATATCAATAAATAGATCAAGATATTTAGAATATTTGATGTATAATAAATATACATTATACATGATTAATGTAAAATAATCATTGAAATCAACAATAAAGCATAATTTAAAAAAAGCATAATTAAACAAGAAAAAAAGCATAATGTGGGTTGCTCTAACAATTAAGCTGTATGAAGACGAGAAGAAAACGAAAGCTGATTCCTTAACGAATTTCGTTGAACTTCTTTGTGTCTACAAAAACGCATTCCTAGAAACCTACAAGCTAGGTATCATCTCTGTGATTATATCAGTTTCTAGTGCTACATGTGAAAGGTCATTCTCTTCTTTGAAAAGATTAAAGACTTGTATACGCAAGTCAATGACTCATAATAGGTTGAAAAACTTAGTGTTACTTTATATTGAGAAGAAAATTGCTAAATCGTTAGATCTTTAACAAGTTGTGGATATGTTTGCTGCTGCCCACACGAATAGAAAGATCCTCTTCAAGTAGAGGCATGAACCTATAAGTTATTTTCTTTACCTGTAAAAGTGTATTTGCTTGCACTTAAGTCAACCAGCTACACATATTTTAAACGCCATGATTAAATAACTATTTACTTATATTAGAAATCAATTGCATTAATGAATCCTAGTTGTTTGAGGTACTAAATTCTTATATTTTCACTGTTTTCCAAAGAGTAAAATCATGAACAATAAAGATGGAAACATTCACCTTGAATACACACACACACACACACACACATATATATATATATATATATATATATATATATATATATATATATATATATATATATATATATATATATATATATATTGGAGATGTCCCCCTCAAAATCCTCTTGGGCCCTTCATTGCCCCCCCCCCCTGAAAAAAACTCTAGCTACGCTACTGGACACCATGCACCAGAGATGAATTCTCTACCACTGAGCCACCGCGGCCCTGTTTGGGCTTGGTCGTCCATATCCAATCTCTCTTTTGGTGTTACTTAAACAACTTCTAGTTTTGTTCTAAACCCAGACTCCATATTGGCGTAGATATTAATATTACAGTCGATTGGTAAAGTCAATCTTCCACATTTAAAAATTAAAGTACACACAAGTAGAAAAATAAGCATTTATCATAAAAACACTAGCTGCAAGTGTTCAAAATAGATTTATGGTTTCTATAAAATCAATTGAAAATTGCTATTTTTAATTAGGCAGCTAGTGAAAAACAGCAGCTTTCGACTCCAGCCGAGTGTAAACTCAACCTAAACTCAGTTGACCAAAGTGAACTGACCCGACTGACCCGACCCGACAACCCGACCCGATTAGCCTGACCCGACAACCCGACCCGAGCTGACCCGACTGACCCGACCCGATAACCCGACCCGAGTTGACCTGACCCGTTTGAGAGCACTACTTTATAGTTATGCACAAAAGTATAGCGTTTGGTCCCGGGCAGTAGTTCTTGATTAAGCATAATAAAAACTATCTTGAATATAATTTATGGATAATAATAATAATAATAATAATAATAATAATAATAATAATAATAATAATAATAATAATAATAATAATAATAATAGTAAGAAGAAGAAGCTAAAATAGTGTTTTTAGTCTTCCAGAAGGAAATCCAAATTTTCCTTTCTTTCAGGCCTCAAAAACACTAGCAGCAACACATATTTTTTGGCTTTGTACATTGTAGCTGGCCCCCCCTCAAACACGACGGGCCTCCCCTACACAAACCTGCTGGCTACACCCCTGTCTCTCACCCTTCGGTGGTAAATTGGATGTTCCAGTGCGAAGGATAATTTTAAAGGTGGACATCAGTTATCCAAGAAAAAAAATTCAATTCAGGGTTATGTAAGAAATATATTTCCAACAAGGATCAGTCGGGCCAGATGAAAGGGTTCAGTGGGCCGCAACCGGACCGAGGGCCGACTGTTGTAGGTGGCTGGTATAAGTACTACTTTCAGTTTTAATAAAGAATAATGGTAAAAATAGAAACTATTCTTGGGGCGCTGAATTCATATCACATCTCACTATCAATCACCATTCCGTTCTGATACGTGTCGATAGAATAACAGGCATGGATTAATACGGTAATTAAAATTTCCCATAGACCCTACGTATAAATAGTGTAGTTAGAAATTTTACAAAAAAATGAATAGCTGCTTACATTGAGAGCTTAGGTTCACCAGTTATAAAGTAATGTTCTAAGCTCTAGAAACTCACCTTTTTAAGCAATGCTCTTTCTAAATTCCGAACCCATACTTGATTTGAATTGGCTAAAAATCCATGAATGATAAAATAAGTCTGTTTTCTTGGATCAAATGTTGATCCTTCAAGGGAAATTTCTGGTCGAATTGGAATGGTGTATCTTCTCTTTTGTCTGAAACAAAGAAAACGAAAAACATTAATGTGAAACTCTGCTTTTATATTTAAAAAATAAAAAACTTTTCTTTTTAAATTTTCATTTTTGTGTAACAATTTGTGAAACAAATTTAAATTTTCATGGCGATTTATAAATATTGTGTCGTATTTTCAACAACAATCGAAATGATAGATATTTTTATATTTTTGAATGTGTCCGATGGGAGTTTATTTTTATTAAATATTGAATCATTAGTGCCGTCAAGAAATGGGAAACTGGCATTAGGCAACCAACGAAATGAACCTAATGGCGTGGGTCAATGAAAACTTGATCAACGACCCACTGACGATCCACCCACCGTAACCCACTTCGAACCACCACCCATCATAAACTACTCTGGTCCACTGTGACCCACTCCGATCCATCACCCACCAAAACCCATCCGTGATCCATGCCCTCCTCATCACTAACTACAGAGTTTACACTAGTAATAAAACAAGGCTGTGAAATTATCACTAATCGGATTTTGAATTTCAATGGTCAGTCGCTCAAGTACCACTTTCTTACAATACCGGTGGACCTGATCTTTACGATATAAAAACGTAAAGCACAGTATTCTACGTATGTCTCTGTTACAAGACATCGCCGTTTTAGTGGCGTTGTTTTCACGTCGGTATTTCCTGGTGGAAGGTAAATTTATACACAACTGAGAAGCAACTGTATTAAGAGCAAACGCATCAGAATCTCGATTCTTTTAGTTAGATTTTAAAAAAAGAAAAAAATGAGGTATTATGCACCACTACTAAAATTACCATATTATGTGTTGTACATCAGGAAGTTCTGTGTAAGTTCTTTTGATTAAAGAAAAGTCTATTACCATTTCTGTATATATCAACTACAAATTTTCTATATCTGTTTAGAGTAGTACTCCCAAATTTTCAGAATAAAAAACGTAAACACCTTATGGAAATTCACATTATTTTAATAGTTTTGCATACGCTTTTTGCTGAAATATCAGAATTAATTAAATAATTGTTCAATACTCACCAAAAAAGTGAGTGACAGAGACTAGATTATTCTTATTAGTTGAGTATCGATGACTAATAAAAAGTATAGATTATTCCTATCAGTTGAGTCTCAATGATTAATGAAAGACTAGATTATTCGTATCAGTTGAGTATCGATTAGTAATAAAAGAGTATAGATTATGCCTATGAGTTGAGTATCGATGACTAATAAAAGAGTAGATTATTCCTATCGGTTGAGTATCAATGACTAATAAAAGAGTACATTATTCCTATTACTTGAGTATCGATGACTAATAAAAGAGTAGATTATTATATTATCAGTTGAGTATCAGTGACTAATAACAGGGTAGATTATTCCTATCACTTGAGTATCGATGACTAATAAAAGAGTATAGATTATGCCTATCAGGCGAGAATCAATGATTATAAAAGAGTAGATTATTCCTATCACTTGAGTATCGATGACTAATAAAAGGGTAGATTATTACTATCAGTTGAGTGTCAATGACTAATAAAAGAGTATAGATTATGCCTATCAGTAGAGTATCAATGACTAATAAAAGAGTAGATTATTCCTATCACTTGAGTATCGATGACTAATAAAAAGAGTATAGATTATGCCTATCAGGCGAGAATCAATGACTAATAAAAGAGTAGATTATTCCTATCACTTGAGTATCGATGACTAATAAAAGAGTATATTACTCCTATCACTTGAGAATGGATGACTAATAAAAGAGTATTATTATTACTATTAGTTAAGAATGGATGACTAATAAAAGAGTAGATTATTCGTATCAGTTGAGAATCGAAAAATATATCGCAATTGAATTTAACTTAAGTTTTGGAGAGAAAATGAGACATTTCGAGTTTTAAACACTTTTGGGAGCGAGAGATAATGTGAATTCAAGACATCTTGTAACCCTAGTTTAAAAAGGCACAAAAAGCGAACGAATAATACAGCACACATTCCATAATTTACTTCACCCGTAGTTCGGGTTTAGTTCCCTTCATAGTATACTGCGTTTGATTTGATTCGATTTGATTTGGTTTTGAGTTTAGCGTCCTTTTCAAGCATGGGGCTATATACGGCCTTGACGTATAAACAAGACGTGGACTTACGTTGGCGTGTTGTTTACCACGGTGTCGTTTGCCAAGACTTGATTTTAGCGTTGTTTCCCACGATTTTTCCACAGTCTTTGCATGCCGATCTTATCAGATCTGCTTATCGTAAATATATATATATACACACACACAGTTGGAAAATATGAAATTAAATATTTTAGTTTTAGTTCCCACGGTTATGTCGGTTAGGCTAAAGGAGACGATGATTATTAGAAATGAATGAAATGGTGGAATAAAGAAAGTGAGAGGAAATGGGAGAACCCCGAGAAAACCCACAAGCAGTGTTGGTCCACCACAAAGTCCATACGGCGCTATCTGGGATCGAACCAGGGCCCCACCACTGAGCCACTGCACCACCCACATACACTTGGAGTGAAAGAAAGGTTTACCAGGCACTTTTGTCCTTGATTCCCTGGGACAAGTTGTGAGTATTCTCGCCTTTGGAACGAGAGAGGTCTCATTAGACTCGCTGCTGAAAGAAATAATTAAGCTCCAAACAAATGGACATAAACCATCAATAATATCTCAACAGCTTAGTAAATTGGTGTAAATGCATTTTCTCTTTTAACGGAGTTTTTAATATCACATCCTGTTACTTAATGTTCTGTTTTTCGTTATGCTACGCGACTAAAGAAGAAAAATGAAATATTTCAGTTTTACGTCCCACAGTTATGCCATGTAAGCTAAAGGATATGGTGATGAAGAGAATTAATGAAAAAATAGTGTAATAAAGAAAGTGGGATTAAACTCATGCACATGGTGTTTGTCCACTACAAAGCCCACTTCGCGCGAGCTGGAATCTAACCATAGAGACCCCAAACACCAGAGGTGAATGCTTTACCGCTGAACCATCTTTGCCCATATATACTTAAGAAATACACACACACACACACACACACATATATATATATATATATATATATATATATATATATATATCAGTAATAGTTCAGCCGGTCTCAAGAACAGTAAAGTTACAAAATGTCAACTGTAACACAAGCACCGGTTTATGTTAACTCAGGAACTCAAAGTTAATGTCATATAGCCCTTCTGTTGTTTCTTGCTCATTTCTGATATCCCGCAGCAGGCTTTCTATAGAAATAACATGCTATAGGATAGAATTTATGCATCCAGAAGCATAAAATAAAATAATAATAATACCATATCACATTTGGGTCATACTCTTAGGCGGCTACTATTATAAACTTGTCCTCTGCATTCTGTACAAACCAAGGATGTTATAAATAGAGGATCTACCCATATGTATCTTCATCCTATTAAATCGATGAAGCCAAAAAAACAACCGAGCATCGGCACATCCGATTGGCTACTCTCGTTTCTGCCATTGTCTGATTGGATACTTTCGTTTCCGCCATGATTGTTGGCTCAAAACATTGCGATCTTATTGGGCGGAGTGGGCAGAGTAGGGGTGGCGAAACTGTGACGTATGGCTTCAAGATTTTGTTGTAAGGGCAGATCCTCTATTTTATAAGATCCTTGGTACAAACAGCACGTCATCCATTAAGAACAATACAAATCCGAAAGAAAATGCTACTATTAGCTACTGAAATTTTTGGTCGAAGCTCAACCTTCTGAGATATTTTCTCACGTCAGTTCCAGATTGTTACAAGGTCCTCTTATAAAATAGAGGGCCGCCCATAAGTACTGTAAGCTGAACATTTTTTAGCAGCAGTACATGGAACTGAATCTTCTATTCTTGCAGCTGATAAAGTCCAATTTAGAAGCAAGTTCATGCTCTATTGACAACAGTGTTAAGTGATTTAGTTTATTCTATCCCCAAAGAACTAGCGCTAATGCAACTAGTAAAAAATGCCGACTTTTGGATAAATGTGTAATTGCGATTTTAAAGTTAATTGGAAGACGCTGAATCGAATGAAAATATTTTAAAATAGGTATATCCATGCATGAGATCGCAAGAAAAATAAACGTTTAAAGTTGAGCTGTTTGATCTCAAATGGTTTGTGATTTAACGATATAATTTACTCTAACCTGAAATAACAGTTACTAGCAGGGTAAGGAAAATTCTGAATGCCTTACAAAGTTCAGGAAACACAGATATTCTAACTTCAATTTATAAGTTTCATTGAGAAGATCCGAGAAAATAGCTGCACACATACTAACTTTGTTTTTCTTTGACAAAATTATAATTCAATTCATCAGAATAGATAGTAAATAATTTCTTGACTGTACCACTGTCATCTAAGGTATTAACTCTGAGAATTGATTGAAAAGTTCGCCAAAAATATTCCTCATTTCTACATACCGAGAATCCGGCTGAGATACGATCTTGTGTACGATTACATAACAAAAAAAAAGCAATATTTTAAATTGTTCTTTTTCGGTTTATTCTTGAAGTGTCTCAATATCAAATGAGTTATCTTTCGATTACAGGTTACTAAATTTGCGTGGTCTACATTTTCCTTTCAAACACCCGAGAGAATTAATGGATCAAACTTAGAGAAATGTAATCTGCCTGTTTACTTCTGATATAGGTTTTATTGTCTTCATTCGTACACAAAGCTCCCTTGTGGCTATGTGGGTAACGTACGCACTTTTAGCGTGCGAGACTCCGGTTCGATTACTGTCGGAAACTCATGTGGGTTGGATTCCATGTTAAGCTGTAAGTCCAGGTCTCATATAGTCTGCTGCTGAACGGAACTCTTAACACAACTCCAATTTGTTAACATTTCAACTTGTTTCAGAAAGGCTATGAAGGAATTGTGTTTTAATAATATTTGTAATAATCTCTATGAGCTTGAAAATAGTCAAGTAATTATACAAAAGTCACTAAATTTTTGTATTACCAATAGACTAAATTATCTTTCTCTTACCAATGGTGTTTTTAAAAAGATTACTAAGTCCATATATTTAAGTCTAATTTTGTTTAATTTAATCTCTAGAAAAGTTATGAAATATTAAAAGAAAAAAGTTTTATTACGTCCTTCCCGAATATCCGGGGCCCATTTGTCGGAATTGTTACTCGTACTTTTGAGTGGTCCTGATGATATGCCTAGATTTAATGTTGGCTACACATCGAACACACAAAGTGCACGTCATATCAATTTTGAAAATGCAATTGGGGAGTTTCTAAGCACATAAATTATTGCCTGAGTGCTTAAATTCAACTTGAATAAATTTAACTGCGGCGTTAAGAGCCGATAGCGCAGTAACCGAATAATGTGCTTGGGACCGTTTGTATTGTATGTATTATGTTTATAATTGTAATATAGTCATGTGGCAACCCTCAGCTTATGAGGCGATTTTGTATAAATCTTCACGAATATCATATAAGATAAATCAAGAAGAACAATACCGTGGCAAACAACATCAAAATCCAGTCGTGACAAACAACATCGTATCAAACAACACGTAATCGGACCTACAGCTTAACGTGGAATCCAACAACATGAGCTCCTGGCGGGAATTCAACCCGGGTCTCTCACACCAAAGGCGCGTATAAAAAGCCACGAGAAAGCTCAGAGTAATTATAGTTCGTAATAGTATTAGGAAATTTTGATTCATTTTTAGCTTCACATAAATAAAAAGAAATATGGTCTTACTTACAACATAATATGGGTTCCCTGGTTCGATATCCGGCCAAATAATTTTGTGGTGGACAATACCAAATCGGGGATTTTCCCGGGGTGCTCCCGTTTCCTCCCACACATTCTTAGTCCACCAATTATTCCATCATCATTCACTTGCCTCATCCGTCTCCCTTAGCCTAAAGGGCGAAAACGTGGAACTTTAAACTGAAAGATTTCGGAAAGAGAGACAAAGCCCTGAAAATCCATTATTCTATTCAATTATGACGCTGGAGGTCAGGCAAGAGGGCGAGTGGTGGGAATATATATATATATATATATATATATATATATATATATATATATATATATATATATATATATATATATATATACAGGGTGTTTCAGATAAAACGTCCAGTGCTTATAAATCCGAAACGGCTGAGAATAAAAAGATGAAACAAAAACTGAGATAGGAAAATGTCATAGGGCGCATCACATAGTGTTGTTGTGGTGACCTCTAGGGTCCTCAATCAAGG
The DNA here is from genome assembly GCF_964235325.1 of Thermobia domestica. NCBI lineage: Eukaryota > Metazoa > Arthropoda > Insecta > Zygentoma > Lepismatidae > Thermobia > Thermobia domestica. The sequence continues at coordinate 183,437,264 of NC_137466.1, read as the reverse complement.
GGGCCCAGGGGCCAACTTCAAATTTTCAAGGGGGCGCGGTGGCTCAGTGGTAGAGCGTTCACCTCTGGTGCTTGGGGTCCCGGGTTCGATCCCAGCCCCCGCCAAGTGAACTTTGTGGTGGACAAACACCGTGCTCGTGGGTTTTCTCGGGGTACTCCCGTTTCCTCCCACTTTCTTCATTCCACCATTTTCACTCATCTCTCATTATCACCGTCTCCTTTAGCCTAACCGGCATAACCGTGGGACGTAAAACTCAAAGATTTCATTTCATTTTTTCAAATTTTCAAATAGGAACATGTATTGAATCATACCTCATTCAATAGTACTTGAAAAACGAAACAACTTTTGTAGGAAACAATTTTCGATTTGGGCCTCCGTTTTCAAAATGGCCGCAAAAAGTGGGTCCTATATCAGATAAAACGTCCAGTGCTTATAAATCCGAAATGGCTGAGAATAAGAAGATGAAACAAAAACTGAGATAGGAAAATGTCATAGGGCGCATCACATGGTGCTGTCGTGGTGACCCACAGGGCCCTCCTTCAAGGGGGCCCAGGGGCCAACTTTAAATTTTCAAATGGGAACATGTATTGAATCATACCTCATTCAATAGTCCTTAAAAAACGAAACAACTTTTGTAGGAAACAATTTTCGATTTGGGGCACCGTTTTCAAAATGGCCGCAAAAAGTCCTGTATCAGTTTGAAGTTGGCACCTGGGCCCCCTTCACGGAGTTTCCTGAGGGTCACCACAACAACACCACTTGATATGCTTTATCATCGTTTCTATCTCAGTTTTTGTTTCATCTCTCTATTCTCAGCCGTTTCTGATTTAGGCCTATAGCACTGGACGTTTTATCTGATACAGACCCACTTTTTGCGGCCATTTTGAAAACGGTAGCCCAAATCGAAAATTGTTTCCTACAAAAGTTGTTTCGTTTTTCAAGTACTATTGAATGAGCTTTGATTCAATACGTGTTCCCATTTGAAAATTTGAAGTTGGCCCCTGGGCCCCCTTGAAAGAGGGCCCTGGGGGTGTCCACAACAACACCATGTGATGTTCCCTATGACATTTTCCTATCTCAGTTTTTGTTTCATCTTTTTATTCTCAGCCGTTTCGGATTTATAAGCACTGGACGTTTTATCTGATATAGGACCCACTTTTTGCGGCAATTTAAAAACGGCGGCCCAAATCGAAAATTGTTTCCTACAAAAGTTGTTTCGGTTTTCAAGTACTATTGAATGAGGTATGATTCAATACGTGTTCCTATTTGAAAATTTGAAGTTGGCCCCTGGGCCCCCTTGAAGGAGGGCCCTGAGGGTCACCACAACAACACTATGTGATGCGCCCTATGACATTTTATTATCTCAGTTTTTGTTTCATCTTTTTATTCTCAGTCGTTTCGGATATAAGCACTGGACGTTTTATCTGAAACACCCTGTATATATATATATATATGGGGGGCAAGTAAGTAAGTAAGTAATATAAAACTGTCCTTTTAGATAGCAGGCCCCTCCCAAGAAGTTAAAGAGTTAAAGCAGAAATCGTCATGGATTTCACGTATCCCCTATCTTTTTTCATTTTCATTAAATAATTTTTGCAGGACAGGATTGTTGTCTCGTAACCTGTTGGTAAGTGTGAAGCCTCAATGAGAGAGAACAGACAGGAGGATAGCGGGTTAAAGGCCCGCAGGCGCAGGGACAGACTCTACTTAAACTCTCTTTATCTTAAAATTCATTGGGGAGGGAAGTGAATAGAAAGTGACTAAGTGCAGTGCTTCTTCTATGGAGGATGTTAATTTTCAACAAACTTATAAAAGTTCGTTACTGAATTATCTATGTCTGTGTGTGTATATGTGTGTGTGTTATTTGGGAACTTTTCAATTTTATACCCTCCATTCGATAGACATCAAAAACCATCTAAACAAGTGATGGAATTTTTCGGGTCGCTCTTACCTTTACCGAGATATTGACTAAAAAATTTCGGATTTCGGAAGATTTAAAGAGCCATGTCTCGCCGGGAATCGTAAGTCATAGAGAGATTATATTGGTGTTGATCAATACCTAAGAGGATGGTGAACATTTGGTAGCCAATAGTACCCGGTGGCCACTGGCCAACTGGCCACCGTTCCCCAGATATTGGTCAAAAATGTTCCTATTTCGTGAGATTTAAGGAGACATATCTCGGAAATAAGTCATAGAGAGATGATATTTTGCGAATATTTTCAATTTTGAGCCCTCCATTTTGAGCCTATGCCTTCGTAAAACAACATATCGTAGAATGTTTTAACAGAACTCTTAAACAAAACATGTGGGGGGGGGGAATTAGTGCTCAGGGGAATTTAAATGGATAAATATATTATAAGAATTGTTTAATAAGTATAATAATAAAGTACATAGAGTAATTAGTATAAAGCCCGTAGAAGTTAATAAGAAAAATTAGTTCTTTTAACATTCGTTGTGGCAATGCTCTTGGACATAGGCGCCGACTTAAAGAAAATATTAGGGGGATCCAAACAATGTATAAATATATCATCATCATATTCAGCTGTTTTCTATCAACTGCATGTTGAAGCTTCCCCTTCCCCCTCCCCCAAGATCTCGATCCGCTACTCCGCTGCAAAATTCAAGCTGCATTGATCTTCACTTATCATATCAGTGCTGCCAGAGTGTTGGTTGAAACTTTAGTGCTCTATTAAACACCGTTTTGAAAACGGCGTTTTCTAACAAATAAGGCTGTTCCTAATGTTGAATTAAAGGCACAATGAAGTTTACTTCAGAAATTCTTGTTCCTTTTTGTTAGTTCTTCCTCCACCGGATTATATTGGGGGAGAGGAGGCGAGGACACCACCTTTAAATATTGCGGGGGCAAAAAGTGTCCTACCCCCAAAAGTCGGCGCCTATGATCTTGGAGAATTCTCAACTGTTTATGTTGTTTCTCTCTTATTATTTCAGTTCGAAATATGGTTTGTGCACAAATAATTTCCTAGATACAGTATTTGACCAATCTTTTGAAATATTAGGATTTACTCGTAAATTTTCCAAACGTTTTGCCCGTTATTCTTCGTTTGTATCGTTTTCTTTCTTTAAAAAACAACATTAAACTTTCTTTCTTTCTTTCTTTTTTTTTTTTTTTTTTTTTTTTTTTTTTTGCGCTTTAAAATATTGACTTTTAATCAATAGTGGAAACACTCTACACAAGCTTACCTGGTGCTGATGATGAATTGAGTTCCAATTTCTTCAGGTGTTTTGGGAAGCAGTGGAATCGGGCGTAACAGTGAGAACCATGGACTATCCAAGTTGAAACATCCCAAATCTCCATAACACACTTCCCTGCTGGAATTAGTTCGACCTTCAAACGGCAAATCTGGTAATAAGTCCAGCGAAGGAGGTGACGGAATTGAAGGAACCGAAGGAATCGAAGGAACTGAAGGGATTGAAGGAACCGAAGGAATCGAAGGAACTGAAGGGATTGGAGGAACCGAAGGAATCGAAGGAACTGAAGGGATTGAAGGAACCGAAGGAATCGAAGGAACTGTATGAATAAAAACAATACATTATATTAGCACACATCATACAGTACTAGCAAATAAAGTATGAGAAAAGTACAAAGTTCATAATATGATAGGAACTGTAAATTCATGACTATCCGGTCTAGTTTAAAAAAAAAAACATAAGAAATAACTTTTGTATGATCTTCAATTTTAACGCCTTCATAGAAACGCGACCTTGCCATGGAGGAACAGTCATCTATCAAAGACTTTAAAAAAAGAAAGTAAAAACTGTAAATTTTCACCCCTTTATCTCAGGCTTAGCCAGGCTCGTATCCACGGGGGCTAGGGGGCCGGGCAACCCCAAATTTTTGCTGCCCCCTAAAATTTTGACGGTAGGCTTGCAAGTGAACTATAATATGGTGATGAATTATGATATAGTTGGAACGGGCCCACATAACTTCTACCGCCCCCCCCCCTTCATTTTTTGGGCTGGCTACTGACCTGGGCTTACCTTCTCACATTTCTGTGTGGTCATTCATTAATCAGCAATAAAATAAGTTTATTTTTTTAATAATTAGAGGAACGTTTTACGTTAATGTTTTGTTTATTTTAAAATTATATGCATTCATATTCTACATAATTTTATGTTTTCTGCAACTAACTAGGAATGATTCCAAAGTTGAACCTTGAATCTGAAAACAACTGTCCTATATTTTCTGAAAGGGTTTGTCGATCAAGTTCCTAGACAACTTTCAATTTCTTGCCCAGTCAATAACAAGTCAATGTGACTCATTGTTATGACTAGATGTGAGCCATCTGGTGTATTTTAATTTCTATATTTTCACCTATATACATTGTCAGATCAGTACATTCATTATATCGTATTCGTTAACTGCTCATCTAGGCGAGTTTTTTGATAGCTCACACGGTACGAAAACGTTCAACAGATTTTGAGTTATCAATTAGGTGAAAACTAGTCGTGGTAGTAATTTGAGCTCATTTACTCGATCAGAAAAGCTCTTTCTTTGTAGCTATATAGACCCGATTGATCATGGTCACCCTTCAGAGTTTAAGCTCTCTAGCCACGACAAGGCCCAGGTAATGAGAGGGAAGAAGACTCCGACTAAATGTTGTTTGCCGGAGCTTTTGTTTTTGGCTATGTGTGAGAGTCATGTAGCTCACAGCCATAAACAAAAGCCAAGCTCCGGCAAACAACATTCTGTCGGAGACTTCTTTCTTCTCATTACCTGGGCCTTGTCATGGCTAGAGAGCTTAAACTCTGAAGGGTGACCATGATCAATCGGGTCTATATAGCTACAAAGAAAGAGCTTTTCTGATCGAGTAAATGAGCTTAAATTACCACCACGACTAGTTTTCACCTAATTGATAACTCAAAATCTATTGAACGTTTTTTTACCGTGTGACTTATCAAACAACTCATCTAGATGACTAATTGATGAATATATAATGAACGTACTGACCTCAAAGTGTACTATAGGTGAAATCGAGGAAAATATAGAAATTGAAATACACCGAATGACTCACATCTAATAGCCATAATGAGTCACAATAGTTATAATACCAAATAACTTGCTGTTGACTGAGAAAGGAATTGAAACCTGATTTGGAGCTTGCAACGACAAACCCTTTCTGGGAACATATTAGGTTGTTCCCAGATTCAAGGTTCAACTTTTGAATAATCTCGGGTAAGTTAGACTTACAACATTTATCTTAAAATAAATAAAATATTTTTTTATTGATGATAATGAAAGAAATTGAATTCAAGATTTCATCATATTTACTCGTTTTATGTCCCCTACAAGCATAAAAGAAGTTATTTTTTGTTCGTCCGTTTATCCCGACATAATTGTGTTCACTCGTGTCTAGAAGCCGTACCATTCAAAGTATCGGCACCACACCTGAAACGTAAGGTTTTTATAAGATTTTTCAGGGAGGTTAAATTTTCCCCCCTACTTCTAAAATTAAGAGTAGTTTACTCAGGGAATGAAATTAAATGTTAGAAAGACAAAAGCACTAGTGATTGGAACGAAGGGGTCAGTGTCAAACATGGAAGTAGAACGGGAAAAAATAGAACAGGAGACTAGTGTTCAATATCTGGGTAGTATTATTAGTAATGATGTGTAAGTGTGAACGTGAATAAAAGCAAGGATAGGAGTAGCGAAAGAAGCCTTTAGGAGGAAGAAAATATTATTTTGTGGGGGCCTTGAATAAAGAGCTGAGAAAAGAAACTAATAAAATGCTTCGTGTGGAGAATTGTACTGTAATGGGGTAGAAACATTGCTATTACGCAAAAATGATGAAAAACAACTGGAAGCTTTCGAAATGTGGGTGTGGAGAAGAATGGGGAAAATTAGCTGTCTCGAGCGGAAAACGAATGAGAGTGTGTTAGAAATAGTGGAGGAGAAAGGAACAATTTTAGATATTATTAAGATGAGGAAGAGAAACTGGTTGGGACATTGGCTAAGAAGGAACTGTATCATGAAGGATGTGCTAGAGGGTATGGTGGCAGGAAAGAAAGGAATGTGGCGAAGCAGATTACAATTAATGGACGGTATCAAAACACAAAAATCGTACGTGAAGACGAAGAGATTAGACGAAGACCGTGCAGCATGAAAGCTTCTCAGTTGCAGCACGTGATCTGCCAATAATGGCAGAATACCTAATTATGATGATAATGATGATACTCAGGGATGAAAATTACAAAATGTGATTTTCTCAAAAACGATACTAATGATTTTGTTTATATTTCGTACATCAAAAATTCATTAGTAACTCCCATAGTATAATATCAGTCATTTCTCTGGGAAAAATCTACATGAAGTAATCTCCACACATGAGTTTTTTCCGGGCGATTTTAATCATATACCACAAGTAAATACAGGGAGTAACAGAAACGACTTTACAACTATATTTAGCTTATAGACATGGTTTTGGTGTCATTTTCTAGCAAAATACATCAAGTTTTTTTTATTTTTTTTATTTTTTTATTTTATTTATTTATTTATTTATTTATTATTTTTTTTTTTTTTACCTAATACCTAAAGAGGTTCAATGTTGCTTCCATTGGTGATGCAGCATATATCCTATCTGAAGTTTCACTTGCTCTACAACGGGGACGTACGGGGACGATCTGAAGATTTATTGTGTCTTATGGAACATCCAGTTTTAATAAAAACACTTATGCCACTGATAAATAGTAGGCCTACTGGGAGGCTCTTTACCAGACTTTGTGCGATAATTACGTTGCACAGTTGTTGCAGACTTGGATTCTTCAAACCAAAACACAAAGCTAGCACGCTCGGGACCAATAAAGGCAGCGATCTTTGCTGTAATTTCCGCTATTGCTTGCGGTGGTTTGTTTCTGAACTAGTGAACTACGCTGCCTTGTCGTGACAAAACGCTGTAACTTTGGCGAAGAAGTTTTGCGAAAATGAGCCGTAAAGTTTTCATTCGAAAAAGTGATCTGTATCGTGTAGAACCAGTGTATCTTGACTTTGGAAACACGTGGTTACATGTAATGTTACGTAAATGCATGTTGTGTGATTAAATTTGGTGAAAATTGATTGGTTGACCATTATTGCCTAGTTACACTGGTTCTACACGATACAGATCACATTTTCGAATGAAAACTTTACGGCTCATTTTCGCAAAACTTCTCCGCCAAAGTTACAGCGTTTTGTCACGACACGGCAGTACGTGAGTCAGAACTTGAAGTATTTTGCTACAAAATGACACCAAAACTATGTCTATAAGATAAATGAATCAATCAATATGAGTTTTCAAATTTGTTAGGTCCTTTTTGATGTACCCTGTATTTCGTTAATAATGTAATAACACAGCATAACTCATTTGTCCTCCCCCCCCCCCCAAAAAAAAATCTCTTGAAGGTGAGTTTTCGGGCGATTTTGTTGAAAATGAGAGGCGATTTTGTCAATATGTCATTAATAATCTAACAATATACGTCATGACCCATTTCTGCTGAAGAAATCCACAACAGGTATTTATTCTTGGGAGTGTTTTTTTTTTTTTTCGGACGATTTTCTCAAAAACGACTCAGGCAATTTTCTTCGTATTTCATAAATGATTATTTCATTTCGAATCTAATCGGCTCCTCCAGATTTAGTGCGTCGCTTCTGAAATTCGTTAAATCCAGGGATGATAGGCCGGTAGCCAGCCCCAAAATTTAGGGGGCCCGGCTGAAGTTAGGGGGCCCGATCCAATTATATTATAGTTTATCACCATATTATAGTTCATTTGCGAGCCTAACGTGAAAATTTCACGGGGGGCAGCAAAAATTTAGGGGGGCCCGGCCCCAATAGACCTCCCTGGATACGGGCCTGAGGGACGAGTATATATAATTATAATTGTTATTTTCATATTCTTTGAAAATGCGAAGCATTAGTGAAAAATAAATTAGAATTACCGTTGGACTGGTAAACTTGACAGCAGATCTCCCCATTTCCTGCCTATTCGTCAATTTAAAAATTACGTAATAGTTGAATTTTATTTAATAATGTATCTACCTAGGTAGAATCCTCTTGGTGGAACCAACAATACACTCCTGTATTTTGTTGATGCACGTATGGCCTGCGAATTTCAATTTAAACAAATGCAGATTTTAGGCCAATATTCCTTGTGTTCGATTAATCCAAGATAGTTTACTTTAAACCTTGTCAGCAATAGTCAGCAATATTCCCTATCATAGCCAAATTGGAATTTCGTCAAATATTTGGTTTTTAAGATATATATGCTGAGTAAAACGCAAAATAAGCATATACAAATTGGATTCGCTCAGCTCAATTAAACCACGTAGAACGTTTATTATAATAACTTCTTTATAATCAAAGGATGAACATAATGTCATCTTAAGTAACTATATGTTTTAACATGTTTATCCTTTAAAACATTTTCTCTAATTACATTTCATTGCTTTGCGAGAATATTCCGAAAATGGTTAAACATGTTTTCTTCTTGATACAGTCCGAATTGTGTCCCATCCAAACCTCTCTGAATCTACACCAAGTTTTATAATATTTATTTTGGATTTTAAACTGAATAATTGAAACTAGAAATATTAGTAATTTCTTATTGTTGTTTAAAGGGGAAAATTTTACTTTCCTCTTTTTTCTATATAAAAATTTAAATTGGCGGGTGGAGAGAAGTCGACATTTATTTAAGTCATGAAACTCCTTGGGCATCATGTGTGCCAACCTGCAAATTTCAAGAACGTCGAGAGCATAACTGTCATCATTTTTATTTGTATTTTTTAAATTTTATTTTTTTATTTTTATTTATTTATTATTTTTTTGTTCCACTAAGGAAAGTCATCGAATTAAACTCATGAAGAAATCAGTGAAAAACATTCGAGACTCTCCTCGATCAAATGCAATGATGAAGAACTGAGTGAAAAATTTAAACGTGATGATTTCTCAACAGATCATGCTTTACGTCCAGGATAACCAAAAGTAATGACTATCCCCGAAATCGTGGATGGAATTCATGACATTATTATTGAAATTTTCAGAATTTCAACAAAATATGTGGCAGAGATTGTGGACATTTCTGTGGAACACATAGGTAACATAATTCATAATGACTTGAGCATGCGCAAGCTCTCGGCATACTGAATTCCCAAAAATCTGTCAGATCAAAAGAGTGAAAGAGTGACGGCATCAAGGGAAGTCTTCACCGACTTTTACCGCAATGTCGATCAATTTCTGTCACGAATAATAATCAAGGACGAAATATGGTTGTACTACTAAGATCCTGAAACGAAGCAACAGTGAATAGAATACTCATTCTCCCCTTGTCCCAAGAAGTTCACGAGATAGGAGTCTGCTGAAAAAGTGTCTGCATCATTCTTCTGGGACAAGGATGGACTCATACTCATAAGACTACCTGCCCAAATGTCAGACATTAAGTGGAGAATCTCTGCATCATTCACAAAACTGAAAAACAAATGGAAAGTGGAAAAAAAATCTGATCCTTCAGGAAATTGCATCTGTATAGCAAGCACTGGAAACGCAACTGACATTACATGATCTAGAGTTTCAACGATCATACAATGCCAGAAGGCATGACCATCCTCCTTATTCCCCAGATTTAATTTCGTCTCACTATTGCTTATTCCCCAAACGCAAATGACACTTAATAGGACGTCTTTTTGGATCTGATAAGGGTAGTGCTTTGAAAAATTGTGCGAGAACAGTCTCCAGATGTTTAAATGGTCTTCAAAAATTGGAACACCGTGCAAGGAAGCATTGAACTTCGGAGGAGATATAAAATTTCTTCATTCCACGTTCACTACTTCTGGGTTGGGCTACGAACTTTCCAGCAGCTCCTCGCACATTTCTGCACAATATGGCAGACAATATGGAGACATCACGTCAGTGCTTTGGGTCAAAACGAAACAGTAGTACGTGTACCAATTACTAAAGATCAGCACTCTGACAATACATTTCATTGGGAGCTAATCAGTTTAATCTCATACTTCATTATCATTATTATTTGCAGTAAGGGAAAGCATATTTTTCATCTCCTCCAAAAATTAAACTAAACTGTTAATACTCACAAAGTAAGCTGTTATAGCCCCATCTTATGAATACTGAATGTCTAATATATATATATATATATATATATATATATATATATATATATATATATATATATGTAACCTTGAAATAAAATGTGTAGTTGAAAACTTAAAATCTGGAATAAATACAAACGAGTTATTTATTGTATATAACCAGGGACGTACGCAGGAATTTATTTCGGGAGGGGTCTAAAGCGTTTCGGGGGGTCCAAATACAATTTGAGGCTAAATTATATGAAAATTTCCAAAATTGCTCCTAAAAGTAGACTACATTTACAAAAAAGTCGGGATTTCGGAGGGGGCGGACCCCCAGGACCCACCCCCTGCGTACACCCCTGTATATAATATAATTAATGGTTTTATCTTTCTTTTTTGTAAGCAAAGTTGATCCAATGCGAAGAAAATAAGTCGAGCAACTCCACTATTTTATTCGCTAGACACAATGAAAGCTCTGTTTTCCGTTGAATTGGATCTATAATATAGCCAATTCTCAAAAAAAAAAAAAAAAAAAAAAAAAAAAAAGCTACCTTTTCTTACTGCTGGAACTTAAAATTTATAAGAACTATAACTAAAGCTTATAGGAAGAAGCGCTAAATTAGAAAACAGAAATAGGCCTATACGTGCATACCCAGATGCTCAAAGAAGAAAGCTTGAGCAGTAATCCGCCGCTCAGTACTGCTCAGTACTGTAGTAAATGCACGGATAGTACAATTTGACAATGAAATTGGCTATGATATAAAATACCATATTTAAAATATTTTAAGAATGATCGAGTCTGGGGGGCAGTCAGGGAAGCAGGAATAGCCACCAGGGGGCGCTCTCCCCCTTGCCCTCCTCTGGCGTCGTTACTGAAAGTTATTCACAAAATATTATCATAATGTGGAATGAATTCACCTTTGCTCAGATTAATCTCCACATCAAACAATCATACTAAGCGTGCAATTTAAAAAATAACTATTACAAGAAAATTCTGACTTGTCTTCATAAAATGTTCTCGAACCATATTTTTAAATCGGGGGAGAGGGCATCAACTCAATCAATATTGATCTATTTCAACTCTTATCAGTTGAGCTAAGCGGTTAGTGTGCGCGCCTTTGGCGTGGGAAACCCGAGTTCGATTCCCGGCGGGAGCTCATGTGGTTCGGATTTCATGTTAATCAGTAGGTCCACGTCTCATATAGCCTCGCTGCTGAAAGGAACTTTAAACTCACAATCAAATCTTATCACTTGAGATGATTGGACACATGCTAAGTTTCAATAATAGAATAGGATGTTTTATGCGAATTATTGTAAAATATGCGAACGAACAGATGGACAGACACAAAATGATGATCGAGTCGAATGGCAAAAAGTTTGTTATACTCGCTTTAATTATTAGTGATGGCCGTGGAACCGGTTTTCGACTCTGAACGGATCTGGTTCTACAAGATCCGGTTTCAGTACCGGATTTTCGTATCCAGGTCTGGAACCGGTTCCGGAACAGATTCTGTAAACCGGATTTCCAAGAACCGGTTCCTCGCGGAACCGGAACTTTGTGGCCATCCTTATGCTAAAACCGAGCTGCTGGTAGGCTGCGAACAGTGTGCTAGACGAAATGATGGAAGCGACAGGCAGGCGCCCAGGCGGCGATCGCTTGTCTCATTTGGCTAAACAGACTGGGTAACTGGCAAACTCATTGGCTAAATACGCAAACTGGCAAACTCATTTGGCTAAACATCCACTGGTGAAGCAAAATTTTTTTTCTGGCGGTCAAAAGCGGGTCTGGGGGGAAGACACAAGCATGCCCGCTGGAGGGGAGGGCACAAGCACGTGGTTCTCTTTGCAGTGTTTTGAAGGTGAACTTTGCCTCCTTTCAGGCTCTTTAGGGGGCTTTTGGATCCAAGTCTGGTACCAGTTCCTAAGATCCTGTTCTGGAACCGAGTTTTTCGGATGCAGGTCTGGAACCAGTTCCGCCGGAACTGGAACTTTGTGGGCATCAATATTAATTATATTAACCTGTATTTACGTTCTTTGTAAACAGCGAACCTATAGTATATGACGAGACCTACAGTTTACACATTGACCGTCGTGTGTAGGAAATATAATAAACATGACGCGTTGCTTGTACGGCACATGTATGCTTTTCCATACACGTAACTATAGCATCCTGATTCTGGGTCGTGAGTATAAAAACGTAAGCGTAACTATATGGATGTTAACAGCAGTGGCGTGCAGCTAAAACGGGGAGTAATAATTTCAGTTTCTTTAATGTCGCCCGAGAAAAATAATTTTTGAATGCTTCATTTATGCTTATATAATGGCATAAAAGAGGTACATTTCCAGCTACATGGTGGCAGTCAATGTGTTAATGTGGGTTCTATACCATTGTAGTGCGTTAATTGGTCTCCCATCGGGAGTCGTACCACAGACACACACGCTAGCCATAAAAACCAGAAGGGGGGGGGGCTTCGCGACTAGATGTATTTAGTTATGAGAGGCGTCATTTAGGGGAGGGCAGAAAGGAATAATTGACTCCCTGAGTTGGACGCTACTCGTTAATGGTTACGAATACTAAGTAATTCTTTCAGCATTTATGTAGTAAGTAGAGATTCATTTACTTAAAGCATACTTGAGAATATTTTTAAAGAATTTAAACCTAACTTTGATTCTTTAAAAAAAGTTGCAAATCACATTTTACTTTCTGTTAGTGTGAAATTTACATATTTTTCAGAATCGAGGCTTTATGAGACGTGATACTGTCATTTAACACAGGATCCAAAGAACATGAACTTCGACTAAGAATGGAACTCGGGCGTTCCGCGCTGAAAGCACATACAATATTCGCGTAACGACGTTCACCTCTGGTGCGTGAGGTCCCTCGGTCGATCCCAACCCGCACCAAATGGACTTTGTGGCGGACAAACACCGTGTGAGTGGGTTTTCTAGAAATTTTTCCGTTTCTTCTCATTTTATTCATTCCACCATTGCATTCCTTCCTCATCATCACCGTCACCTTTAGTCTAGCCGGCATAATCGTGGGACGTAAAACTTAGAGATTTCATTTCATTTTCATTCATGTAATCACAAAGGAGCTATAATTTAAAATTATTGTACTATTTGATAAGAATAGGAAACTATATCCGATTATTTTCATACTACTTTACTTTGCATGAAATGGAATGTCAGTTATTAATATTGTGTAATATTATGTTTTTCGAATGAGAAAGTCAAACCTTGGTTTGAAAAAAAAAATACATCCATTTAACGGTTAACCTATTTTCCACCAACTTGAAACATTTACTTCACAATTAATACATAGATAATAGAAATATAAAAAGTCTAAATTAGAAAAGGAAAGGTTCAAACCTACTTCTACACGTTGAAAATAAGAAAGAATGATAGGTAACTAGGTAAATAAATACAAGTAGTAAAATAAATAGTACTAAACGTACCACATAGTGTTTCCTTTCCTTTAATATGTCTTTCATGTTTCCCTTACTTTTTCACAGTATTAAATTATTATTATTTTTACTCCTTCCAACATTTAATAAATTTATTGCACCAACGCCCTTAGTTTTAAATGACCAACTATTTTGCAACTTAGTGGATTTCATTTAAGATATTCGTCAAGTAAAAATCTACGAGAATAACATTTAAAAATGCCAATTATTTATTTGTACGTCTAATTGCAAAATATTTTAGAACATAATATGAAGTGATGCGTTTGCAAAACGTTGACCAGAAATGAGTTATAATAAAACAGTTGATTTTTCATATTCGTTTTCCAATTTTACACAGTGAAACCAGTAGCCTGCTAACTCTAGCCTACGCACGCTACTTTTAATTTTGTTGTTTATTGAAGTTTACTGCCCCTTTTTAGCACCGAGGTTATGTGAGACGTGGCCTTATAATTCAAGGTGGAATTCGAACCATGGTAATGCTTTTAAATGTTAATGTTTAAAAATAAGTAACATGGAAGAAATCGAGAGTTCTAATCGTAAATCTCAGTGAGATTTTCTCCCTCTTCTTTCCTTATACATTTTGCTGAACTAAAAAACAAGTTAGATGAGAATTTTGTTTCAAAACTTGAGTGAACCCTAGCGCTACAGGGCTGTCACTGCCGTCACTGGTTCTAATATGAAATTAAAAAGAATTAGTATCAAAAATAATTATTTTGTTTCTTTCTAAAGTTTTTTTTTTTTTTTTTTTTGTTTTGTTTAACAAGTTATCTCGCTTTTTATGCTCATATTCCCGCAAGGGTGGCACTTCCTTCCGTCCAAGGGCTGGAATGCCATCTCCCAAATTTATCATTTTTCCCCAACATTTATCATTCTCTCCCCAAATTTATCATTATTCCCCAGATATATCATTCTTTTCCTCAAATTTATCATTCTTCCCCTCAAATTTATCATTCTTCTCCCCAAATGTATCATTATTCCCCATAAATTTATCATTCTTTCCCTCCAATTTATCATTCTTCCCCTCAAATTTATCATTATTCTCCCCAAATTTATCATTCTTCCTCTCAAATCTATCATTCTTCTCCCCAAATTTATCATTCTTCCCCATAAATTTATCATTCTTTTCCTCCAATTTATCATTCTTGCCCCGAAATTTATCATCCCCCCCCTAAATTTACCATTTTCCAGTTTAATCATACCACTTTCAATGAAAAGTGACATCCCCTTAAACACTCTCAAACTCAACCTGTGCCCTAAACCCCATCGCTGGATATCTCAGTATTCACGCATTAAATTCTGAAACAAAATCACCACATAAAACACAAAGTAGCAGTGGTTTGGTAAAAAGTAGTGCGGTAGTGATTTGATTTAATGCTGCATATGGTATGCTCTGCAGGTAAAGCAGACGAATGATCATTGAAAGTGCATAATTATCAAAAATTGTTGGCATGATAAAATGGGAAGAAACGGGAGAACATCCAAGAAACTCACGTCCACGATTCAATTAGGAATCCTTCGTACCAAAGCTGAACCCTCTACCACTGAGCCAGCGTGCACGCTAATAATGATTTGAATATCTCTTTGACAGTAAATTCTGTCCTTCTTAACTTTGATGTTGCATAATAACGTAAAATATAACCCAAAAATCAAATTCATCAAAATTTAAAGTCCCTCACTGCTGCTCAATGGTTAGGATCCAGCCTTGATTGTGGGAGACCTGGCTTCACTTTCCGATTGTAGCTTATGAGGTTCGGATTCGAAATTAAATTATTGGTACACGTCTCGTACAACCTCGATGTTAAAAATATGTTAAGCACCTTTAAGCACAATCAATTGATTTTTTAAAAAAATAAAGTTGGTAGTACATTTAATTAAGTTCTCCCATGAAGCTGGTTCCGAGGTCGATTATGAGTGTTGGCATTATAATTTCGGATATTTACTCACCATCGTGAAGTGATTGTAAAACTACTTGAATTAAGAGAAAGCAGCTTGAATACTAGAAAGCCAGAAATAACGGCAGTTTGTGCTACTGTGCTTCTCTACTAAAAGTTGTTTGCCCGTCTTTATTTTTTTGAATTTTATAATACCACGGAATTTTAATTTTCTCCAAGTGTGCACCTCTAGTCTCTCTTGATCCTTTTAAATGGAACGTAATCTACCCCAAAAATTCTGTGGTTCTACAAGATGTAAGCAAACTTAAGACCTCGCTATCCTGAAGCAATAATGCTTACCATTACGTTGGAACATTAGTAAAGAAAAATACATTTAAATAAAAAAAATAACTATGCACTTACGTGAGCCAAGCCTTGCTGAAACAACATTCAAAAGTGAAACAGAAGCAAGTACTAAGAAATTCCAGCGTCTGAGCATGGTGTCCCGTCTTTCTTAGCGACCATCTACCAACAAGAATGAAATCTGTCTCAACCTAAAACGGTAACCTTCATCAAAACCAGCAAAGGAAGGACAAAGTCTGAGGCAAAAGATCAGAAGAAAATTGTCTACTGCAGCAGATCATTTTACGACACTTTTGCAGTTAGGTTTCCAAAGATATCTATTCTAGTGCATGAAGCGGAAATTTTATATAAGCATAAATGTTTAAGGTGTAACTTTTCGAAATGCCACTGATTAAAGTCCGATGAATTTGTTATAAGGCTAAATCCCATTTCCTTTTACTAAATTTTTTTTCACCTTTTTCCCCGAAGGAAGTTTAAACGACTGATATCCTTTATTATCTAATTTAGGTAAACAAAATTATATCATCATCATCATCATAGGTATTCTGCCATTATTGACAGGTCACTTGCTGTAACTGAGAAGCTTCCATGCTCCACGGTCTTCCGCTAACCTCTTAGTCTTCACGAATGATTTTTCTGTTTTGATATTCTCCATTAATTGTAGTCTCCTTCGCCCCCTTCTCTCTCTCTCTCATGCCACCATACCCTCTAAAACGTCCCTTATAATACAGTTCCTTTTCATCCAATGTCCCAACCAGTTCCTCTTCCTTTTGTTAATACAGTAATATCAATTTTTTTCTCCCCACATTTCTAACACCCATTCATTCGTTTTCCGCTCGACCCAAGTAATTCTTTCCATTCTTCTCCACACCCGCATTTCGGAAGCTTCCAGTCGTTTTCCATTATTTTTGCGTAAAGTCCATGTTTCTGACCCACACACTACAATACTCCACACGAAGCATTTTATGAGTCTTTTTGTCAACTCTTTATTCAATGCCCCACACAATAGACCTTTCTTCCTCCTAAAAGCTTCTTTCGCCATTCCTATCCTTGCTTTTATTTCACGTTCACACTTCATATCATTACTAATAATACTACCCAAGTATCGAAAACTAGTCACCTGCTTTATTTTCTTCCCTCCTACTTCTATTTTTGACATTAACGATTAGCAAGGAGCCTTTTTATTCTCCACATTTTTTAAAAAAAGAAATGGTGATTCTATGAGCTTGACGTGAAGTCCGAACCACTACATTAACTTCCCGTACATAGTAAATATGACAACTAACATTGTGATTGGAGCACTAATGTAGCAATAATGATTGTCAGTCACCCTTCTTGTTCTCCTATAAATTACCATGAAAAAGTGACGAATTATGCTAGACGTCAAGCCATAATCGCTAGTTTGATTTGTCCGTACGTAACGCCACTGACATTATCCTTGTTGCAGTAATGGGGGCGCGGTGGCTCAGTGGTAGAGCGTTCACTTCCGGTGCTTGGGGCCCCTGGTTCGATCTCAGCTCGCGCAGTGTGGACTTTGTGGTCAACAAACACGTGCTCGTGGGTTTTCTCGGGGTTTTCCCGTTTTCTCCACTTTTTTCATTCCACCATTTCACTCATCTCTCTTCATCACCGTCTCCTTTACCCTAACTGGCATAACCGTGGGTCGTAAATCTTAAAGATTTCATTTCATTTTTTCCTTGTTGCACTAACAGCATTTACGATGAGCATCCTCTTATGATTCACAAATTTATTCTGTGAAAGTGGCGTTTCTAGCTTGATGTTAAGCCTAAATTATCACTTTAATTTGTTAAAAACTTTCCATACACAGCAGAATTAACATTATGATTGTAGCAGTATCGTACGTTAACCTCTAACGTATCACTAACGATTGCACCCTTTTTGTTTTCCTATAAGTGGTTTTGAAAACGAGACGAGCTTGATGTTAAGCAGGAATTACCAGTTCATTTTTTAAAATAACTTTCTATTCGTAGTAGCACTTACGTTCTCCCTGCAGCACTAATAATTGCCACGTTTGTCGCCTTCTTGATTTTTTTCAATGGTGAAGATTCCAGCTAAACGTGAAGCCAAAATCGCCAGTTTAATTTCTAATTAATTTTCCGTTTATACACTGAGAAAAATTCGTTCTCCAGTGAGAAATATACTGTAGAAATATACGGAATCCTCTTGCTTACTACAGAAGTCAGCACGGAGCATACGTTATCCGTATGCTACATAGACAGTACCCTTATATGTTGCATCATGCCGTTGCAGGATGTCTGATATCTAACAGTCTTCCTTATATTACATACAAATATGTATGTTACCTTCGTCACCTGTATGTTATATACGTCCATTAGTATATGAGATCCTGACCGCCTATATTGTTTCATACGGAAAGTACGTACAGATGGAACACTTATACAGAAAGTATTATAAAACATCCGTTTTCAGCTATACGTTTGCTGTACGTTAAGTCCAAAAACTACAGGATTTACAAATGTAACATACGATTTTACGTATACCACATACATTTTTTTCCAAGTGTAGAATCAGTAATGTGCTTACAGCAATAATCACGACTTAGTTAGCACGAATGATACATCTTTCTCATCGAGGCGATTTATCAAAACTCTTTGCTGTTCAACTCGGTACAAATCAATTACTTTCATCTGATTTATCTCGTACTTTCATCTCGTATTTAAATACTAGTTTGTTTGAACTGGACCCCCAGTTTGTTCTATTAATTTCTCATAATCTAGGGCGGTACAAACATACCAAATTACGGTACAATCCGGTACAAATAAAAGTTTTTAAAATGAGCCAATTAAATTGATCGTACGACGTTCTGGGGGGGAGGCTGTGTGAACCTGCCCCCACTTCGTTCTCTTAATGTCTCATACTACAGTACAGTACAAACAAAAATATTTGCGGTACAAACCGGTACAAACGAAAAACTTTCTTTTATTGATATGCGGAAATCGTTTGTACCGAGAGGTGGAGGGCCAGGTTCAAGCAGCCTTCCCCAGGAACGTCGTATGATCGATTTAATTGGCTCATTTGAAAGACTTTTGTTTGTACCGGATTGTATGGTAATTTGTTTCGTTTGCTGCGCCTCAAGAAAACAGACTTTGAGTCCAGTTGAAGCAGGCCCCCAAATCGGGACTTTATACTTTGGTTCATCAGTCCTACTCCTGGATTATTCTCCACTAAAAACTTTCCGAAAGTGACCATAAGTGAAAGGCAGCTACCAGACAGCTCATAATCACCGAACGAATCCAACATAATACCCTCATTGCATTAGTGTGTAACCGGAAATTTTCGCTGGTGTCACCATGCTGCAATCTTGTTAGCTCCATCCAGATCTGTATTTTAATGATCGTGGTGTTGTGTCAGGCAGTGCTGATGAAAGGGAAAATTGAATGAAGCATAAACTGATTAACCCTTAGTATTAGGGATTCATGTTACGAATCTGTATCATGGAGTAGTGTTGTGTTTAAACGCTTATCAAAATCATATAACAAGTATTAAACCGAGGATTTTTTTATTGGTCAAGTCAAGCATGGACCAAAGAACACCCCAGATGCGTTTTAGAACCGGATTGTCAACTTACCTACATTTTTTTCTTAAAATGAGTCCCCAAGGGGGGAAGAAAATGAATCACTGTTCCGTCACCAACGAATTTCGAGGTCGCTTCTTTCGCATCGTTTAGTGCCAGTTTCTTCCCGTTTTGAGCGCGTATTTTCACGTTTCGTGCGTCACCGGAAGTGGGTCAAAATGGGCTTCCAAGATGGGAAGAAATCTCTCAGAGTATCTGGGGCGCCGATTTCTCTGTAGCTTTGGGGGGTGCGGCATTCAGATGCAAGAGGCATATATGAAGATTTTAAGACAAATTGAATTTCAATTATGCCAGCTATTGTATATACATAAATAAAATGTGGGGGCCCGGGCACCCTTGGTCCCCAGGATCGGCGACCTTGTCCGCCACTATCGAATTTCGAGGTCGTTAATTTCACATCACTTACCCTTTTGTGCGCCTATTTCGACGTTTTGTGCGTCACTGGAAGACGGTCAAAATGGGCCTCGAAGGTGGGACGAAATTGTCCCGCTGCTCCGCCACTACCGAATTTTGAGGTCCTTCCTTTCGCATCGACTAGTGAATGTTTCGTGCCGTTTCGTTCCCCTAATTCCACGTTTGTGCGTCAGCAGAAGTGTCAAAATGGGCTTCCAAAGTGTGACGAAAGTGACCTATTGTTCCGCCATTATCGAATTTCTAGGTCGTTCCTTTCGCATCTTTACTGCCTATTTTTTAAAAAGTTTTCTGTGCCTACTTCCTCGTCTTGTGCGTCACCGGAAGTGAGTTAAACGCGCCTTCAAAGTGGGAGTTAAATGACTCACTGCTCCGCCACTACCGAATTTCGAGGTCCTTCCTTTCGCATTGACTAGTGCCTGTTTTGTTCCGTTTTGTGCTCCTATTTCCACGTTTTGTTCGTCACCAGAAGTGTGTCAAGATGAGCCTCCAAGGTGTGGCGAAAATGACCCACTGTTCCGACACTATCGAATCTCTACATCGTTTCTTTCCCATCGTTTAGTGCCTTTTTTAAAAATTTTTCTGCATCTATTTCTCGTATTGTGCATCACCCGAGGTGAGTTAAACGGGCCTTTAAAGTGGAAGTTAAATGGCTCACTGTTACGCCACTATCGAATTGCGGGGTCGTTTTTTCGCATCGTTTGGTGCCTGTTTGTACGTTTTGTGCGTCACCGGAAGTGGGTCCAAATGGACCTACGAATAAAACGAAACAAATTAATGCTGTCCCGCCACCAACGAATTTGGAGGACGTTTCCTTCACATCGTTTAGTGTGTATTTTGTACCGTTCTATTCGCCTACTTCCACGTTTTGGGCATCACCAGAAATGGGTCAAAATGGTCCATCAAGGTGTGAGGAAAAAGAGCCATTGTTCCGCTACTATCGAATTTGGAGTCGTTTCTTTCGCATCGTATAGTGCCTGTTTCGTACCGTTTTGTGCTCCTATTTCCACTTTAGTGCGACAACGAAAATGGGTCAAAATGGCCTGCAAGTATAGCGGAATAACTTCAGCTGTTCCGTTACCATCGAATGTCAAGATCGTTTCCTTTACATTTTTATGCATGATTTGTATCGCTTTGTGCATCAGTGGAAGTGGGTCAAAATGGGCCTTGAAAATGGGATGAATATGTCTTTTTCTGACATATTTGTAGGTCCTCTTTGACCCACTTTCGGTGGCGCACCAAACGTGAAAATATGCGCAGAAACGGTACAAAACATGCACTAAACAATGCGAAAAAAAGCAACCTCGAAATTCGATACTGGTGGGAGAGAGGGTCATTTTTCTTCCCACGTTGAATGCCCATTTTGACCCGCTACTATTGATTCACAAAACGTGAAAATAGGCTTACAAAACGATAGAAAACACGCACAAGACGTTGTGAAGGAAATGACCTCGAAATTGTTCCTGACGGAACAGCATTAACTTTTTCCGCCATTTTTGTAGGATAACATTGACCCATTTCCGGTGACGCACAAAACCACACAAAAATGGAAATTTAGCTTAATTACATGGAAATTGTAAGTTTGTACGGCACGCTTAATTAAATGGAAAATTTTATACATTTTTCCTTTACGTTGGTCTACTTTACGTTGATTTGGGACTTTCAATTTTATTCTTTTTCCCACTGAAAAGTATTTATAATTCAACAAGAAAATAATTATCAATGATAATTATAATAATTATCTATATAATTTAATTCATTGTAATTTGGTCCATGACAAACACTTTACCATTTCGTACTAGCTGTTATGCCCGTTCTTCGCACGGATCAGATAAAATATCAATCTAAACAAACTGAACAACGGGAGAACAATTAAGAAACATTTCTAAAATTTGATATATTTTGTGTGAATACATATCCAACAACTTACATGTGTTTTCATTGGGAAGGCCGATGGGGGCTGAATTTGAACGTAAACACTATCGGTAGTGTCACTATACATCTGAGCAACCCCGGTAAATATGGATTCGACACAAATATTGGTCATTTTCTACTACTTTTACATGTCCCAGTGAACGCCCCTTCAGACTCCCCTTGGTTCGAATTGTCCTCTCTCCTCTGGCCCCAGCCGATACCGCGAAAACTATGAATGTGACACTAACATCTGCCATTTTCTACTACTTTTTACATGTCTCGGTAAAAAGCCCCTATGATCCTCTGGTTCCAATTTAAAAAAAAAAAAAAAAAAAAAAAACAACAACAACAACGCTTCTGGCCCGCCGCCGATGGGGGCTGTATTTGGAAGTCAACGCCTGTGGAAGTATCCCCATTCATCTCAGCGACAGTGAACACTATGGATTTGACACTAATATCGGTCATTTTCCATTATTTTTACATGTCTCGCAATTCTCCACCCCCGGTGACTCCCGGCCCGCATACAAAGGTGGCTAAATTTGAAAATCATTGCTAATGAAAGTATCACCATTGATCTCAGCGAACGCGAAAACTATGGATTTGACACTAATATCGGTCATTGTGGAGTATTTTTACATGTCTCCTGATCCCCTTTACGATGCCCTCGTTCCTTAGCTGATGGGAGCTAAATGTGAAAGTAAACGTGGTCTTGAGTTTCGCCATTGAGCTCAGCGACCCCGAAAACTATGGATTTGACATTAATATCGGTCTTTTTCGATTATTTTTACATGTGTCGGAATTCCCCCTTCTGGTGACCCAAGGCCCGCATACAACGGTGGATGAATTTGAAAGTCATCGCTAATGGTAGTGTCACCATTGATCTCAGCGACCGCAAAAACTATGGATTTGACACTAATATCGGCCATTTTTGATTACTTTTACGTTTCGGTATCCCCCTTCCCCCCGTTGAACCCCGGCCCGCAGCCGAATAGGGTGAATTTGGAAATTAATGCGATCGGAGTTTCACCATTGATCTCAGCGACCGCGAAAAATATGAAATCGACATTAATATCGGTCATTTTCTACTACTTTTACATAAATTAAACATAACTTTCTTACAAGGCTGTCTGTATTCTTTATTATAAATTAGCGAGAAATGTAACAGTTTCGGAAGTATATCACTTCCTTCTTCAGACTACTATTTCAACTGAAATCATAGATAACATAACATAATTTGTTATCTCTACCAATCAAGAATCATCTTTTTCATTAAAATTTAAAATATATGCCCATTGTTGTGACAATTTTAAACTCTTAACAGAAATCATACATTGTTACCTAATTTTTATATTTCTTGTAATATATATTAACTAAATTAAATACTAATTAACTATCTAAATATAGAAATTTTGTACCTAATATTGAATACTAAATTTTCTACCTAAATATTCATTACTAATTAACTACTTGAATATTGAAAAACATATAAATAAACTTTTAACCCTATATTGTCCTTATATTCTACTTTTCTTCTTTCTTCTTTCTTCTCTTTTCAAAATGTCCTCCCATTCTTCATTAATATTCAAACCACTATTCAAGTTCATAGCTTTAACGTACACTTCTTTTATCCTCTTCGCTTCTTTCCACTTCCTAACCAGTTGTCTCCCTTCATATTCTAATATTTTCGCTCCTTCCCAGTTTACTTCATGTCCTGTTTCCTCTACGTGCTTGTAAATGGCATTCGTGTCTCTCTTCAATCTTACATCATCTTTATGCTGTTTTAAACGTTCTTTCATTCTCTTCTTGGTTTCTCCTATATAGGCCTACACCTTATCACACATCCCACACGGTACTTCATATATCACTCCTTTCTTGCATAATTCCGCTGACTTTCTCATCTTCTTTTTCTTGATGATATCTATTATCTTCATTCCTCCTTGCCTGTACGTCTTAATACCTTCTCTCTTAAGAATTCTTCTTATTTTCTCTGATATCACCCCTGCACTTTCAATACCATGCCATCTTTTTTTCTTGTCCTCTTCTTTCTCTTCTTCTTTCTCACTTTTCTTCCTTCTCTTCCTGCTCTTTTTCTTGTCCTTTTCATTGTAACCATTGTCTTTTAATTGTTCCCATAGTCTTTCTATGTCCTTCTCCTTTTGATCTTCCTTCGTATTTATCATTTTGATCCTATCTTCCATATTCCTAATGAAATTCATTTTTGTTCCTTCATCGACATCACTTCTTTTATTGCAGTATACTTCTGATGCACATTCTTTTTGAAACCACGATGTTATAAAATTTCCTTCCTTTGTTCTCTTTACTTTGATATCTAAGAAATTTATTACACCTTCTTTTTCTATTTCCGTCTCTAACATGATACCTTTTCTTTCATCATGTAATTCTCCAATAAATTTCTCCAATTGCCTTCTGGTTCCTTTCCATATTCCAAAACAATCATCCACATACCTACAAAACAATATTAATTTATCACCACCTTTTTCTATCACTGTTTTCTCCCATTCATTCATTACCAAATCTGCTATTACTGGGCTTATACATGACCCAATACTCAATCCATCTTTCATTTTCACTATCTTATCACTTATCTTGCAGAAACTATTGTCCCACACAAACCTTAAAGCTTTTTTCATTTTCTCCTTATCCCCTTTTTATAAAAATATCTATACTTTTACATGTTCCGGTAAACGCCCTTCTGAGACCCTCTGGTTCGAATTTTGTCAAAAACGCTTCGCCTTGGTCTGGGACCAAGCCGGTTCCGGTAAAGGTCCCCCTGAGACCCCCTACTTCGAAATTTAAAAAAAAAAACCCTCTTCGTCTTGATCTGGAGCCTAGACCAAGCTACTCGTGACCAAATTTTGAAAAGTTTCGGTTCACTCGTCTGGTCCACAAGCCGCACAAAGATAGACAGACAAACACAAACAAACTCTATTTTATTTATATTAGAAAGGTCAGATCCGCCGTTATTGTAATAGAGCGGTACTTGAACGATTGATTATAGAAATTCAAACTCCGATGAGTGATAATTTCATAGGCTTCTTTCACCGGTATTACAAGTTTAAACTCTTTAGTCAGTAGAGAACTGGGCGTGAATCATGGGTCAGAGTTGATGACAATGGGTTTTGGTGGGTCTGTAGGTCACAGTGGGTGAGAGTGGTTCATGGTGGGTGGTGGGTCAGAGTGGCTCACGGTGGGTCGTGGGTCACGATGGATGGTGAGTCAATTAGTCGTGGCTAAAGTTTTCATTGCCCCACGCTCTCTCTGAACTATAGTGTTGAAAATTAATCAGTGAAAATCAATTTGAAAGTAATTGCTATGGAAATCAATTACAATTGAATTAATTTCCAATTAATTTCAATTCCAATTGAATGACTGAATTCAATTGCAATTACTTTTCACTGCAATTACTTTCAATCAATTGATTAATTGCAATTGATTCTCCATTATTAATGGCCAACTGCAATTAACAATTAACCATTACTTACTTCAATTGTTAATTGCAATTAAGAATTAAATTTACAGATTAATTGTTAATTCAATTGAAATTTGCCCAACACTGCCATGTACTGAAAAAGAACGTTAATTCTAAACGCGTTGGGTTGTTGAAGGGTCTGCTATCCCTATAGGAAGTTTTTTAGGGAGCACTCTGAGGGATAGGACTTTTACTGTGACAGGATTTTTGCGATTGGAAGAGCAACATTGATGGGGTAGGGGGGATTTAATAAACGGTCTGGTCAGTCTGGTCCTCTAAAAGCCGAAGGAAAGGATTTGATAAGCATATTTCCTGTTGCTTTTAGGGGAAGTATACTTGTCGGATCCTTTCCCCCGCTTCAAAGCAATTTCCAATTGCAAGATATTGTCACAGAGCAGGTCTATCTAATCCCGTGGAGTGTTCCTACAAGAATAGCAGAATGTTTGGTTCCTTAGAACGGAATATTTCAACCAAGACCATCAACTTTCTTTCGAGGTTCTCATGTAGATTGAGCTAAGCAGGTCTTTCGTCACCAAGATCCGTGGGTTGTTCAATGAAACTGGAAGTTGTAACTTTAATAACATAATAGCAAACAAAGGTGGAAGGTAAAAAGGGGGAGAGAGGAACTGAATAGCTTTCTGGATGAATCTCAGGCACAATATCTTTTTTATAGGAAATGATTTCTTAGGATGTTATCGGTGGCTCTAGGTCCTCTTCGTGGATCAGATGTCTCGAATGGACTTACAGCTCGTGATGGAAGGTAACAACTTAGGCGTCCATCGGCAGAATATTAATGGTTCTGGTTTAAGACAAGACTATCTTTCTCTCGAGGCTACGATCCAGGATGAGGGTCCGGTCAGTCGGCTCAGGTTTTAGAATATTCTCTACATTCACATAGCTGAATCTGCTTCTGTCACATTGAACCTGATGACAACTCTTTTCGGCAAGACTTTCGAACCTTGGTTTCTCTCCTAGTTTCTAACCATCTATCTCGATCATCACTCTCTGATTCCCAACCAACGTTGTCGATATGTTTTTAGAAACCCAGAAATCTAATGAAATACGGAATATCAAAGTAAATCACTGTGTAAGAAATCAAGACACGTCCTGACATGTCTAAGATACGAGATAAAAAGAAATTCGTCTGTTGTATATTGCAGATAGTTATACAAGTTATTACTAGAGCCCGGATTTCTATGTAATTACATATTTTTTTTCTTTATATATGCATGCGTAGAATTAAAAAAAAAACGTTGGTGAATTACATCCGTAGGGATGTCATAGTCAAGTTTTATATTACATATTTTTACATATTTTACTCCATGTTCCATTATCTTAAGGTATGAAATATTCTTTATATTAAACGTTCGTAACTGGAAAATCCAAGAGCTTTTGGCTTACATGTTAGTGTGAAAGGTAAAGAGTACAATTTAAACCGTCTATTCTCCTTTTCCTCTCCTTATTTTCCGCTCCCGACAATACAGTAACTGAAAAGTGTGATTTGCCTTTGTTGTGCGTACATGGCAGTTTTTTGATTTGCCACATCGTAACAATTATATCAGGAGTCGACGGTGTTTTGGTTTCCAGCTCGCATTAAGAAGCGCAATCAACACACAGCAAACAAAAAGAACCAACAATGGAAGACGGCAAATACATAGCTGAGCGGTACTTATCTTTCATCCCTGCTTTGTTGTGAGCGTTTCTTCTGTTTGTAACTGGCAACACCAAATACTCATTGAAGCATTGTTAACTGAACCGTAGGATTTGGTATGTATAATTCGTTGGCTTTTCATTTTAATCATTTGAGCTTTAATTAGAGCTTGCCTCAGTATTTAATGTCTGTTTTTAGCTGTACAAAGCCGGGATGCCTGCCTCCTCGTTGTCTCAGAAGATGTGGTCTTGGATAGCAGTCGAAAATGCATTTACCACGCTGACAAAGTTGTCAATGTCAAGTGTGGATATATATATATATAAGAAAAAAGTTGAATGCACTATGAAGTCTCAGTTAGAGCAGTATATTCGCACTTTAGTTCATGCGAAAAACAAACAATTACAAAGTGAAAGGAGCAAGTTCTACTGACCCAGGTGCAAGAGGATTCATCATTCAGTGTGTTTCACAAGTTCTAGTTTCCTAAAGAAGCTTTAGAATCATTTAGGGCAGAAGTAGGCAGTTCCAATGTGTGGATTTCCGTCGACTAGACAACTGGTCCTTTCGGACCGCATGTAGCTAATTTCATAGTTACAAAGCTAACTGCTGATTCTCCTTCTACAAAACATCTCATTACATACAGGGTTTTGGAGCGTACAAATCATTCCACTGTATCACGGTTTGTGAATTGTAGTCTTAAAATGTCATATCTGAATGACATACAAGAAGAGAGAGTTCTTTTATGTGCACAGTGTGTCACACATGGTAAAGGTTGCTACGGCAGATCCGTCATATTGCATTTTGCACTTTTAACATTGGATTCGTACTCCGCGACCACGAAAATCTCTGCCTACGCGCTTTCAGTTTCATAGCAGTGTTTTGTATTTTGTCCGCCATCTTGGATCCGCCATTTTGAATTTTACACTTTTGGTATCCGATTCATACATAGCGATGTCGAATATCTCTATATACCCAATTTCAAATCCATAGCCAGTTTTTTTGTAATTTGTATCTGCCATGTTGGATCCGCCATTTTGATTTGTAAACATTTTATGTCAGATTCATATTCAGCTAACTTTTAAACCTATATACCATGTCTCGAAACAATTACATCATAGGTTCTTATTTTGTCCAAGTTTTATGGTGTTTCGGAGCATGCCATGTTTTGATTTTCAAATGGTCGCTACGCCCCCTACAGGCCCCATTCAAATGAAATATTTCACATGTGAGGTGTAGTCTGTGTGGTCTTTCCAACAACATATGTATAACACATGCAGATCCCCGCGTAACACTTCAAGTACTTCCCTTATTAGAGTGTTTTATCCTAATTTGATCCACTTCACTTGTATGGCGCTTGCTTTCCAACACTCTGCTGAAGAGGTGAGAGTCAAGTTTCCGGAGGTTAACCAACTTACTTCTTCCACGAAAAAGGTGTTTCTGAAGGTGCTACAACGTGTACAAGTTTACAAGGAACAATTACCAGGCGTACCCTTCCTCTGGAACCTATTATTACTACAAATATATAGCGTACTTGGATACGGGCAAGTCAGCTTTACTACGAACATTTTGAAAAACTCAAACCTGTGCTTGACTCATTTTCAGTGGACTCAGTTGTATTAATACGCACTGATCAAAATATCTTCAAGGACCTCAAATGCTTGCAATATGACGTATAAACAGGAAATTTGGTTGGATTGTTACAAGCATCAACCCAGTTGAATCTGTTGGGCTTTCTCTCCTGGAAGCCATGGATGTATATGAGGATGCGGGAAAGAAATTGACTGCTGACGGAGGACAGTTCGAAGAAAATATGACACCGTGACTAAAATAAACCCAGATTAAAACACCTTATTGACGGTGCCTCGATGGTAGAGTGCTTACCTCTAGTGCGTGGGGACCCTAGTTTGATCCCCGACCACGTAAGTTTGTGGTGAAGAACATCGTGTCTTTGGGTTTTCTCGAGGGTACTCCTGATTTCTCCCACTCTCTCATTCTACCAATTCTTCCACCATCGTTTACTTCCTTTAATTATTGTTTCTCTTAGCCTAAAGTATATTATTATTGTGGGCCGTTAAACTGAAAGATTTCATTTCATTTCTTGCATAGAAACCTGAAGGCCAATATCCCAACTACAACAGACAACATAGGAATGTCTTATGTAAGTTATGTGATATACAGACTGTAAATAATACTTGTACACTTTCTTAATACATCTGAAGTAAAGAAATGAATGATGTAACACAAAGATGTGATCTTACACTTCATCTGTGTTCTTTCTTTAATTATGATATATAAGTAATTAATTTTTCCTGAGAATATAGATGGCAGTACTTAGCAAGTTACTTATCGTCTTTTCGAATGTAGAATTACACCGCTTCATTACTACACAGACGTAGTGTCTTGTAATATTGGATTGGACCTCACAGGCCGCGGTGGCTCAATGGTAGAGCGTTCACCTCTGGTGCTTGGGGTCCCGGGTTCGATCTCATCCACCGCCAAGTGAACTTTGTGGTGGACAAACACCGTGTGCGTCAGTTTCCTCGGGGTTCTCCCGCTTCCTCCCACTTTCTTCATTCCAGCACTTCATTCATTACTCATCATCACCGTCTCCTTTAGCCTAACCGGCATTACCGTGGGAAGTAAAATTCAAAGATTTCATTTCATTTCATTGGATTGAACCTCGTCTCATACTTTGGACATCCCCCAACAAAATTTTCTTGATGCGCGCCTGGTGTATGTTGACCATTAAATGTAAGTTATTGCACACAGATAAAAGTATTCGAAAATCAATTATTTCCGTAATTGTTTATTAGTAGAGCTTCACTCTCTCTCTCTCTCTTGTCATATGAATCCTGATTGCCCTAATTCGTCAAGCATTTTAATAACCATTGTATAAACAAACAAATAAACAAAAAGTATATGGCAGGAGCGCGCCCAGAATTTTTTTGTTAGAAGGAGTTCAAAAAATTTTAGAAGATCTAATACTACAAGCCACTACGTATTTGTAGTATTGAGCAGGCATTATTTTGCACCCAGAAAGGCGATAAGTAATTGTAAAGTACCCCACCTATATTTTCAGAAAAAAATGACCGAACTAGAGTGTTCTCAAAGAGAATTAGTACAGATGAAATGTAAGATCAAATCATCACGCTACATCAATCATTTCTCTCATAAACAAGTATAGTTTTATAAAGGTAACCAAGGAAGTTCTGTCGCTTCTTATGGAGGTCTGTGTTCAATTGGCCCTCACACCATGAGTTGAATGCGAATGGAGATAAGGCGAAGGTCAGTTGTTGGTGTGGGTATATCCAACATACTACCTGGTGGGAGCAGTTCAGTTACACCGTGAACTTGCGTATGGACAGAGTAAACATGGGACCTCCACAGAGCATCATAACAGCATGTATGCTGTACAAGTTCAAACTGAGGTAAAACGCCACTGCAGCGGGGCGAAAGATATGCCAGGCCTTTGGTGAGAGTGTCGTGACTACGCGGACAGCGCAGCAGTGGTTTAACAAGTTAAAGGGCGGTGACAAAACACTTGAAGACGCACTACATGCCGGAAGACCAACACATGTACAAAACGAAGATCTTCAGGTAGCAATTGAGGCGAATAGTGGCCAGACATGTGAGGAACTGGGCCTACAATTCACTATGAGTGAAGAAACTATTCGGCAGCATCTCCATCAACTTGTGAAGCACTACAAGTTGGGTCCATGGGTCCCACATGATTTAACTCCGGGCCAGAAGGCAACGCTAGAAGATATCTGTGTTGCTCGCTGTCCCGTCTGAAGAAAGAGACATTTCTAGACAAGGTGTTGATGTTGACATGTGATGAGAAGTGGGTCCGGTTCGGAAGCTCCACGGCGCCGTCATCATTGGTTAGCATCCCATGAACCGGTTCTAAAACAGCCGAAACCAGCACTGCACCAAAAGAAGGTCGCCCTGTATGTGTGGTGGACTGCTCGTGGCATTGTGCATCGGGAAATGCTACCAGCTGGTCAGAGCATCAATGCAACTGTGTACTGTCAGCAGTTGAGCCGTATTCAAGAAAAACTCAAAACTCTGGAGCCAGCACTTCTGAATCGCAAAAGAATTCTCCTGTTACAGGACAACGCTAAGCCCCAAATGGCTAGGATATTCCATTGCTGTTCCATTCCTTGGACGATCACCTTAGAGGACGCTAGTTCAAATTCCTAGTAGAGGTGCAAAATGCACTTGATACCTTATTCGCTTCACGGCCCACCAAGTTCTACCGTGATGGAATCCATAGCCTTCCAGAACGTTGGCAAAAGATCGTCGATGCTAAAGGGGGCTATTTTTGATCTTCCAGGTACGTCTTAGGTGATATATCGATGTTCAAAGGTGGTAGGTGAAAAAGTGACAGAACTTTCTGGTTTCCTTTATATTAAGGAAGTGTAAAAATGTATATTGAGTTTGGAAGTTTTTGATGGGTTCGAACCCAGTGGACCACTCCCATGGTTGCAGCCCTCGTGTAGGGATACTCAGTGGACTCTCCAAGTCATGGCAGAAATTATTGAATTAGAAAAGATGGAAAAATCCCAGAGTTGTAGCCACAGGTGCCAAATGGAGCCCTCCACCTTCCTCCAAACAACCTTTTGGCCATCAAATGGGTTTCTCTGCTATATGTTTATTAAACTTTTTAAATATTTACTGCAAACAAGATTGTTTGTAACAGAATTGAAAGCATTTTTTTAAAAAATATATACTAGGTCAACACGTTAAAATAATAAAATCAACGGAGATTATCATCAGTGGCGGATCTAGAACGTAAAAAATGGGGGCCAGCCAGAATCCAGACTACGTATGATAAGTGCACCTTGAGTTTACAACAAACTTTTAAAAATATATAAATAATAGCTTAAATTTGTTTTGTTACCAAAAAACTGGGGAGCCTAGGCCCCCCTGACCTCGGGCTAGATCGCCACTGATTATCATTCACTCTATACTTCCATTTGCCTATTGGGAACACACAATTGAGAATTCATTATTATATCATAACAGGGACTGAGTTCGATCTTATTCATTCTTAGTGTAGGCGGTCGAACAATGGGTGCGCTCCACTCATATTAACGCCGTCTTCATTTTTCCTACAATTTATTTAGTTTTGAATATCTTTGATTTGTACTTAGGTAATTTATATTGTGAAACTTGTACTCTTACACACATAGGTTTTTCTGAGATATTTCCTTGAATACATCCCTAGTCTAAAAAAAAAGTATGTAGTTTCTTTAAATATGTACACTCATGTCGAAAATGATTGTCGCATATCTATAACCATCTTCTTATAAGAATATAATTTGATAGTAATTTTTCAGGGTACTTTTAATACTGATACTATGTGTATAATCGGGAAATATATATTTGTGGTAAATTTCATAGGAAAAGAATTATAAATACGAAAATTAGAATGAGTAAAACAAAATGTTGCTAAATGGACAAGGATATTTTATTTTCGTTTTATTGTTCTTATTTACTGCTATTTTGACATGAAATTTGCCACATACATGTCTTTGCCGATTAGACACATACTAACATTATAAGAAATATGGGCGAATTCATTATCAAATTATATTACTACAACAACTTATTTATAGACATGTGACAATAATTTTGGACATGAGTGTACATAGGAAGGGCACGGTGGCTCAGTGGTAGAGCGCTTAACTCTGGTGCGTTGCGTTCCTTGTTCGATCAACGGTCAATTAAGTTTGTGGTGGACAACATCGTTTCCGTGGGTTTTCTTGGGATATTTCTGTTTCCTTCCACATTTCATTCCACCAACTTGCCTTAATCCATCCAACCCCTTAGCCTACAGGGCATACATGTGGGACGTCAAACTGAAATATTTAATTTTAAATATGTACATAAACGCAGGCCCGTATCCACGAGGGCTAGGGTGGGCCGGGCCCCCCTTAAATTTTCGCTTGCCCCCACTAAAATTTCACTATAGGCTTGCAAATGAACTATAATATGTTGATGAACTATACTATGGTTGGATCGGGCCCCCCTAATTTTTACTGCTTCCCCCAACAATTTTGGGCTGGCTACCGGCCTCCGTAAACGTATTTATTACATACATGTTCATATTTTTCTTTTACTCTATTTAATTACGATGTACAAAAATAATTTCGTTAATATACGACAAGAAATTAAATATTTTCGTGGGATTCGAAAAAAAAAAAATGCTAGGAACTGCACCACATGAATTAAAAGCAATGTTCACTTTTTTTCTTTTTCATCATTCGCTATTATCACTGGTTATCATTAATCACAAATTATGTAATGAAAGGGATAATCATAACTTACTTATCCACGAGGAACTGTTGGACTTTAGTCTTTCGAAAACTGAACCTCTTAAAGTTCAGTACATAAATATAATCATGCTTAACTGTATGGGAAACAACTCGGTTATTTAGTTTTGCTTTCAGAAGCACATTCTTTACATTTTAAAAAATAATCTCTAATGGTCTTGTCCTTAGCGTTTGAGTCAACAGAAAGTACATCTCTATTTGCCTGTATGTATGTATGTCTCTCTCTCTCTCTCTCTCTCTCTTCATGTGTATCCTGGCTCGCTCAATTTCTTAAATGTTCTTTTCTTAACAACCATTGAAAACAAAAAGAAAAGAAAGACATAAAATTCCATGGCCTCTCAGTTGTCTTTCCAAGTCCTAAGATATTTTCAAATAAAGAGAATATATATTTTTTAAAAAAAAAAAAAATAATAAAACTTGATGTAGTATACGATACGAACCCACAAACATATATGTAAGTATCACATTACTAATATCATACAAATAAATAGTTATAAAATAAAAATAGAATAGAAAAACGAATTTGAAATTTTACAAAAGAACATATAAACATATTTTTCTGTTATTTTTGCTAGCCTATCATAGATTTGAGTTCATTATCAAAACATGTACAGTAGGTTTACGATGTACAACATTTACGTTGCAGAACTACACGCATATTTCGGATTTACTTCTTACAAGGAATGGACATGAAGCTGTCATTCGGACATTCGAATCAAACATAGTCCATTCGAGAAACATAACAAAGATATGTTCATGCACAAAAAAATTAGGTGCCATGGACAAGAGAGTAAGTCCCTGGGGCCCATTCACCCTGTCAGTATAAAGAAAACCGTAGACTCGCAGCAAAATAGGAATTGTATTAATACTGTTAATTGGAAAGTCGTGGTTTATAATTCATTCTCTTTAGCATGAAACAAGTTCTCCAGAGGTGCTTTAAGTGTATAAATAGTACAGCATTTACGTTTTCGATATTATGCTTTTTTTTTTTTTTTTTTTTTTTGGTCAATCATAGGTTCAGTTTTGTGCGTACAGAGCGTATTGGTATACAACCATTCTCCTCATACCTATTAAGTCTATCAAAACAGAATTTGTTACACACATTTCTTATCCCCTATAGTATGTTTCGAGATATATCTGGATTGTGTGCTTTTACCCGGGGCCACTCCAGAGAGGGCCAAAGTTAATGGGAGAGATTTTTTGGAGGAAATTTTCCCGACATTCTAACAATTTCCCCTGTTTAAGTACGTTGTGGGCCCCAATACATAGCAAGTGTGGTCCTAGTGACGTGGTTTGATTCTTGTGGTAACTATTATCCTTTTACTTACGTTATTTCTAAATATCTTTGTTATGTTTATCGAATGGACCAGGTTTAATTCGGATGTCCGGAGGTCACGTTCCTGTCCGTTCCTTGTTACATAGATATATGGTTAACAAACGCGACTTCGACATGGGATATCAGGGTTCAATTCTCGGTAGCAGCAATAACGTATGATTCAGATTACATGAAATGCCACTTTGAAAATTATACTATATCTATTGAGCTCCTCCGTGGCTAAGCGGTGCGTGCCTTTGACGTAGGAGACCCTGGTTCGATTCTCAGCGGGAGCGCATGTAATTCGGATTCTACTTTAATAAGTAGGTCCACGTCTCATATAGACTTGCTGCTGTACGGGAAGTTAAACTCAAAATCACCTTACCTCACGAGATATATATACAAGATTGTACGACATGTGAAATGTTGCTCATAGTTGAAAATTAATTAGTATAAAAAAACTGTCATCTTCCATGTCTTCCAACATCGTTTCAGAAAATTCTGCGTTTCTTTTGTTTCTCGCCGATTCGAAGAATATATAGTAGTTGACGTCCGTACAATATCTTCTGCAAACGTCTCCTCAACATACACCAGATTGTCTTTTCTGCTGCGCGATAAGACTATGTGTAAAATTATATTTAATTCTTCTTATACGTTATTCTCTGAAGTGCGTGGTCTGCCTGGGCTCTTTTCCTTACATAGACAGTCTATTCTTAAGACCTGTTGATGCCAGTTATGATTTCAGGGAATATCCCGGGGAAAATTCGCCTTCGGAGCACAAATCCCTCCGGGGCCATGTATGTTATTGTTGTCAATGTGGATTATCAGTAGTTTCGTAGTACTACTATTCACCCCCAGTCTATTGAAATTTCTCCCGGGAGAAATCTTCTGAATTCATCACTGGTTGGTATCAACGACGAGTGCTCTTAGCTGTGGGTGGATTAATCCCAAAACGCTGTCTCAGTTCATGCTGCATCGCATTTATGGAGTCAGTCCTGTGTAATTCTAGAGAAGAGAAAGCACTCTGTTGCGAAGTCACAATTTTACATAAGAAAACTTATTTAAAAAAATTCGAAAACACAGTTGAGATTTCATTTCAACGAAAATTTAGCCTGTAAACCTTTCAAGTTATGCATATGCCAATCACAGTTGCCTTGTGATTGCAAGGATAAAGAACATTACGATTGGGTCCATTCTTTTGATTAGGATTAGAATTAGAATTTAGATTTCTGGGCTTTCGGCTTCTAAGACCATGTTAGCCCATCACGTTTGAGGGATGATGTCCCTCGGCGAGCACACAATCCAAGCACACGCAAGATCGAGCACACAATCCCTTGATTTATTTTTCTGGATTATGCTGAAAAAGAAAGTTTACTCGATGAAGATTAGACATTTAAACCACCTGACAGAACCTATTACCAGTCAGTGTGTTGAAATCGACGGCAATTCAGACCTATTCCATCGAGTTTACCTTAATCTTGCAGAGCGCACCAAACTATGCATTGAACAACACGGAAATCATATTATTAATTAACATTAAATTGACTAAATTGTGCTTTTCCCCATCTACCCAGACTTTATGGACACCCTGTACAAAAACCAGTGAGTACAGTTGCAGCAAATAAGAGAAATAGAATAAGTAGTTACTAACGAGTGAGTTAGAGAAATACAGAATGGATCTAGTAGGAATTCAGGAAGTTAGGTGGGAAGGAAATGGAACTATGACTTTCGGAAAATTTACGTCCTTTTGCGCGGAAAGAAATAAAAATCACCAATTAGGAACAGGGTTTTTCGTTTACAAACGAAAAATATCAGCAATTAAGCGGGTTGAATTTGTTAATGATAGACTTTCTTTTATTACTCTTAAGGATCGGTGATGTGATATTACTGTATGAAATGTACAGAAGATAAGGATGACGATATAAAAGACAGTAACGAAGAAGTGGAACCGATATTTGACCAACTCCCGCGATACCATATGAAATTCTATTAGGGGATTTCAATTCGAAGGTAGGACGAGAGGATAGTTTCAAACCGATTATA
The DNA here is from genome assembly GCF_964235325.1 of Thermobia domestica. NCBI lineage: Eukaryota > Metazoa > Arthropoda > Insecta > Zygentoma > Lepismatidae > Thermobia > Thermobia domestica. The sequence continues at coordinate 183,400,716 of NC_137466.1, read as the reverse complement.
GGGGACGAAAGTCTGCATAAGGAAAGTAATGACAACGGTGTAAGACTCATGAACTTTGAAACATCCAAAAACCTAATCGTGAAGAGTACAAAATTCCCACATCGCGACGCTCATAAATATACTTGGACCTCACTAAACGGAAAGATACATAATCAAATTGATCACGTTTTAGTAGATAAAAGAAGACAATCTAGCATAACTGATGTTCGGTCGTTTAGAGGAGCTGATGTGACATTGATTATGGTTGAATACAGGAAATATTGAATATCCAGAAACGGAAAGATTCAATTTAAAGAAATTAGAAGAGAGCCAGTTAAGAGAAGAATACCAGATTGAAGTTTCGATAGATTCTCGGTTTTAGAAGATTCGGAGTGTACTAGGATTGAAGATATTTTGATTGAAATTAGAGATAGCATTAAAATTTCAGCAAAAGAAAAATTGGGACACGCGGAAACATGAAGGAACAAACCATGGTTCGACCCAGGAATGGACGAAACTAGCAGAGAAGAGAAAGCAGGCAAAATTACGTTGGCTACAAAATCTGAATGACATATATAAACAAAATTTCGTAGACATCAGGTGGGAAACTTCCAAAAATTTTAGAACAAAGAAACTCGGTTTTTTGAAAGCTAAAATTAAGGAACTTGAAGATAATAGTAAAAACAAAAACGTTCGGACCCAAGAGGAACAAGAATGGTGAATGGCGGAAACATCATAACAAGGAACTCGATATAATTTATATCGTTTACCAAACATTGTTAGGGCCATCAAATCTAGGAGGCTAGGTGGGCATGTCATGTAGCCAGAGTGGAAGAAAGTAGTAATGCTTTCAAAGTTTTAACTAGAAATCCAATCGGAAAACAACCATTAGGAAGACCTAGGGGAAGATGGAAGGACAATATTGGATCTCCCAGAAATAGGAATACAAACTAGAAACTGGATCCAGTTGGCTAAGGATAGAAGTCAGTGGAGAGCTTTCGTGAACGCGGCACTGAACCTACGGGTTCCATAGGACATAGACTTCGAGATCTAAAATACTCATTCTTCACAGTGGGAGAACAGGTTCATAAGAAAGTATTCGAACCCCTTTTTCCTTTAGATGCCCATAGAAAGTGTAATGATAAATATTCGTAAATGTCACGCCTTCCCACCCTAATGTGCTGATGGGGCTGAACTTGGAGTTAAATGGAACCGGCAGTGTCACTCTCCACTTCAATGGTTTTACTGTAATGTCGGACGTTTCTGATTATTTTTTACAAGTTATCTCTTCCCACCCAACCACGTCTTTCTCTCATCCTGATAATGTTATAAAAGCCAAAGTTAGGTCGTGGTGCACTTATGTACCAAAAGTTACCGAATTCATATAATGGTCTAGGAACGATTGGACACTAAGCATCGCTACATTCATCTTTGGATCAAAAGTTCCAATATATTTCAGGAAAAAAATTCTTTTAGGCCTTATATCTGGAGAACTTCATATAGCATACCCAAACCCAAACTATCACTTAACTCAGTATGATGTGCTTATTCCGTAAGAAAATACGAAAGCTCGATTTAGGGGCCGTTCAAAAATTTTGTGGCCCCTGATCCCAAAGCTAATTATTAGCCAAGATCACAATCTTTTGATGCATTTGTTGGATCATTTCTAAAATTCTTGGCCAAGGTCGCAATCTTTTTGATCCATTTTTTGATCATTAATAAAATTCTTGTTATTTATTTAAAAAAGGCCATTCTGCCTCCCCTTAAAACGGAATTTTTTGAACTGGATTTTTTTTTTTTTTTGCTGGGACATGGGTCTCTCTTATTTCTAATGAGAAGATACACCGAGTTTCATCTTTAAACTTGAAGTATTCATTCGTATATACCGTAGTTTTGGCATAAACGCGTGAATAACTCTACTCCTCTTAAGATGAGTCATTCCAGAAGACTAATATATAAAAACCTACCCTATTTTACGGACTATAAGCCTCAATTTTTTCTTCGGAAAATTGTTCCAAAATTCACGTGCGTCTTATAATCGAAATTAATATGAAAATGTCCAGTTTTGATTTAAAATTCCCGCCAGTCTTAAAAATAGCCATATATTCGATGCCGCTGGAAACCTATCTCTTTCTGGCAACATTGGATTCAACTGGCAGCAGCAGTGCACCGATGCGACGAACATGAGTTGCGGGGATTCACAACCTTGCTAACATTGTCTCCCTCCCGCTCCGATATCACAAACCCAGAACCATAGACTAGAATATACAGACTATAAATTCTGCGTAAAACTGGAAACAAGGTGAACCGTAGCGCCCCTAACATGCGACGACAGAACTAACCAGTCCATCTGTTAGTCGACAACCCATGATATTACGCTCAAAACCGATGGCAGCACCAACCCACTTACGGCAAAACATTCCTTAAATTGCTTAAAAATTTAGGTACGTCTTATAGTTCGTAAAATATGGTAAGTCTGGCCAGGATTCACTCATGTACCAAAAATCATCAAAATCGGTCTCATGGTGTAGGAGGAGATAACCGTCAAACAGTCATACACTTCATTTTATGTATATGTTTAAAACAACTGTAGGATGTAATATATATACACAACTACAAAGTTGACTATTAATAAATAAAAATCAACTGTAATAGATCAATCAAGTGAAAGTAATTGCTGTGGAAATTAATCGCAATTGAGTTAATTGCAAATTACATTCAATTGCAGTTGAATAACTTAATTTAATTGTAATTACTAGGTGCTTTCCACATCAATTACTTTCAATTGACTGATTAATTGCAGTTTATGCTCATTGGTTAATGACCAATTATCAGTTGACCGTTACTTATTTCAATTGTTAATTGCAGGTAACAATTAAGCTTACCGATTAATTATTGCTAATTGTTAATTCAATTGAAATTTGCCCAACACTGGTCCACAGTTATTAGGATAGGCTATATGGTATATGCGAAATAACTTCCGAAATTAGTTTATTTTTCTAGGTAACACATTAACAGTTCGGTGTTGTAGATATCGTAAAATTATTCAAGAGTACCATAATTATAGTATTGGTTGTAGTAATAGCTACGTCTTGGTTCCTTTGGTTGCCTCATTGCTTCATCAGCATTAGGATCGGGTTCTGTTTGGAAAAGAAAAGAAAATATTCTATTTAAAAAAGGAAGAAACAGAATATGAAATTAATTATAATTACTGTAGACTACCGTCTATCCGGCCTAGTGCCGTGTAAGGTCAGGCCCATTCCGGGTAATAAAAAACTGGACATGTTGAAATTCTATAATTACAGATACTTACTTCCTGCTTCTCCCATACAAGCTTTTAATAATACCAAACACACTTTTCATACCAAAAACCCATACCATATTCATGTTTTCTGACCTCTTAGTATTATAGAATACAGTATTTTATATGGTTATGTAGTGTACTCTTTGTTTTAGGAAGTTATAACACAAAAAGGAAGTCCAAAAATGAAAATATTGAAATATGAAAATGAAAATATGAAGATCAATGTAAAACGTGTTTAATTAGTCATAAATAAGTTTAAATTTATTTTACTGTTGAAGCCGCGGTGGCTCAGTGGTAGACCTTTCACCTCTGGGGCATGGGGTTCTTGGTTCGATCCTAGCTCGCGCCAAGTGAACTTTGTGGTGAACAAACACCATGTGCGTGGGTTTTCTCGTGGTTCTCCCGTTTCCTCCCACTTTCTTCATTCATTTCTCATCATCACTGTCTTCTTCAGCCCAGCCGGAAGAATCGTGGGACGTAAAACTTAAAGATTTCATTTCATATCCGTTTCATTTCATTATTTTACTATTCGTTGATATTGATTAAAAATATGAATAGGATTAAGATAAAAAGAGTCAAAATCCGTTTTTTTTCTGAAGCTTTCCTGCTACAGTTTGGTAAAATTACGTTTTAATGAAAACAATAAAAGTTGAGCAGATCGGTCAGAAACATTATTCTTAATTTTATTACGCAGATATATTACTTTTAAGTGAACTAGGCAAGATAATCGCGAGCCAGATATTCAAGATTCTGCTGTAAACCCATTTATAGTTACGATTATTCAGATTGGTCACTTCGAACTGAATATGCTATAACATCACAGTTTGATACTCCCTTTCGCAGTGAACTTCACGGAGAGTTAAAGGAGCTGGTAAATAAACCAGACGTTGATAAGAGGGTAGTGACAAGCAAACAAGTACATCGATACGCCAATATCTTACATTTCCGGTTGTGCACAAATGTAAATTTTGCACAAACAATGCACCATTTGGAGCCAATCAGCGGCGGTAGGGGGCTGCCGTTTAGACAGCCCCCTAAATTAATTTTTGTACACCTTAAAATTGCTTTGTGCAGAAACATTTGAGACTATTTTGGTGAAATTCTGGAGTAGTGCGGAGGGCTGTTTAAACGGACATGATTTTATACACAGAATTTGAAGCTGTTGTTCTTGCTGTTGCCAGTGGCGCCGATTTCTGAATAACTGGGGGGGGGGCATTTATGGATGTGTAGTTCGTTGTCAGATATCTATAGGAAATTAATGAGAATGTTAATACAAACCCTAGGGCCCAAGCATAATTTGGCGACCTGTGCCCTTCAGGATTGCCGCCCATGTCCCTTGCTCAATCCGTTTTAAAACATGAAGAAAGTTGTATATTTTGATCGTTGTTGTAAGTTGCAACGACCAAATCGTCGTTGAGAATGGATCCAGCACTCAGTTGCGGCTATACGAGGTCTCATTCTTCGGTACATGTTTATTCGGGAGGTTCACTGGAGAAAGTAAAAGCATATTGTATAACCTTTAATGCTGAAACGGTTCTTTAATGCTTTAATGCTGATTTCTAGTACAATAATTTAACTTATTCCATAATATATATAAGCAGGAGAAATCAAATGTGCCGCCCGAGGCTCCAAGCTATTTAGCCAAGACGTAAATCCGGGTTTGTATCTGTAGGAAATCAAATATGCCGCCCCACGCTCCAGCCTAATTAGCCTAGGCGTAAATCCGGGTCTTTATAATAGTACACAAGTATCATTTATCCTACAATAACACAGGAAAAGCCAAATATGCTGCCCCAGGCTCCAAGCTATTTAGCCAAGGCGTAAATCCGGGTTTGTATCTATATAATTGTACACTAGTATTATTTATCCTATAGAAGAACAATAACACTTACGCTACTAATACGTATCGTAGAAAACCTACGTTATGTTAGGCTATCTAAGAACTATTGAGCCTTCTGAGGTCAAAATTCAGGAGACATTAATGGTGCTTTAAAAATAACATTACGAGACTACATACACACCATTCTGTTCGATGTTAATCTATCATTTTATAATAACCATAATCTCGTCGCTATACAACTTCTGTGGTTTCTGGCCAAAATAATAATAATAATTAACACTTAATTTTTATAGGACTCTTTTGAAACTAACTTAACACCATTCAGAGAATTCTGTGAAACAAAAATAGTCTGAAAGTACTAGGTCCGGGCTATATGGTGAGTGCATTAAATCCTGCTTCGGTCGTTAAAGAATTATGCGGTCTGGTATTGTCAGCGTAGTATACGACACTCTTTATGTTGACCAGTTTTTGTCATTTCTTTTAAATTGTTCGATGTACTCGCTCTATTGTCGCCAGTGGAGATCCAAGTCTATCGTTCTATGAGGCGACAGTAACTCATGATGCACGATGCGCTTCCAATCCCCCAAAAAGGCTTGATATAATCTTCCTGGGTGTCAGTGTGGGCTTTTCCATAGACCGTGGGGTTTCTTCTCGCTTCGACCACCATCTTTTTTCTCACATTGTCGTCGCAAATTATCCACTTTTCATCATTCCTAGTCAAACGCTTCGGAAAACATGGCTCGAGTTTGTCATGTTTCAGTAGAGTATCACAGACAGAAATTCGATCAAGTAAATGTTTGCAAGTCAGATCATGTTGCACCTAAACGCCGAGCTTCTCTCTATAGTCAACTTTCTGTACACTAGTATCATTTATCCTACAATAACACAAGGGAAGTCAAATATGCTGCCCCAGGCTTAAGCCTACTTAGAGTAGGCGTAAATCCGAATCTATATAACTGTACACTAGTATAATTTATCTTGCAATAACACCGAGGAAATCAAATATGCCGCCTCAGGCTGCAATCTAGTTAGCGTAGTCGTATATTCGGGTCTTCGTAACTGTACACTAATATAATTTATCCTACAATAACACAGGGAAGTCAAATATGCGCCCCACGCTCTAGTCTACTTAGCCTAGGTCTAAATCCGAATCTGTATAACTATAAATTAGTATCTTTTGTCCTACAATAACATAGGGGAAGTCAAATATGCTGCTCCAAGCTTCAGCCTACTTAGAGTAGGCGTAAATCCGAATCTATATAACTGTACACTAGTATAATTTATCTTGCAATAACACCGAGGAAATCAAATATGCCGCCTCAGGCTGCAATCTAGTTAGCGTAGTCGTATATTCGGGTCTGCGTAACTGTACACTAATATAATTTATCCTACAATAACACAGGGAAGTCAAATATGCGCCCCACGCTCTAGTCTACTTAGCCTAGGTCTAAATCCGAATCTGTATAACTATAAATTAGTATCTTTTGTCCTACAATAACATAGGGGAAGTCAAATATGCTGCCCCAGGCTTAAGCCTACTTAGAGTAGGCGTAAATCCGAATCTATATAACTGTACACTAGTATAATTTATCTTGCAATAACACCGAGGAAATCAAATATGCCGCCTCAGGCTCCAATCTAGTTAGCGTAGTCGTATATTCGGGTCTGCGTAACTGTACACTAATATAATTTATCCTACAATAACACAGGGAAGTCAAATATGCGCCCCACGCTCTAGTCTACTTAGCCTAGGTCTAAATCCGAATCTGTATAACTATAAATTAGTATCTTTTGTCCTACAATAACATAGGGGAAGTCAAATATGCTGCTCCAAGCTTCAGCCTACTTAGAGTAGGCGTAAATCCGAATCTATATAACTGTACACTAGTATAATTTATCTTGCAATAACACCGAGGAAATCAAATATGCCGCCTCAGGCTGCAGTCTAGTTAGCCTAGGCGTAAATTCGGGTCTGCGTAACTGTACACTAATATAATTTATCCTACAATAGCACAGGGAAGTCAAATATGCGCCCCACACTCTAGTCTACTTAGCCTAGGTCTAAATCCGAATCTGTATAACTATAAATTAGTATCTTTTGTCCTACAATAACATAGGGGAAGTCAAATATGCTGCTCCAAGCTTCAGCCTACTTAGAGTAGGCGTAAATCCGAATCTATATAACTGTACACTAGTATAATTTATCTTGCAATAACACCGAGGAAATCAAATATGCCGCCTCAGGCTGCAGTCTAGTTAGCCTAGGCGTAAATTCGGGTCTGCGTAACTGTACACTAATATAATTTATCCTACAATAACACAGGGAAGTCAAATATGCGCCCCACACTCTAGTCTACTTAGCCTAGGTCTAAATCCGAATCTGTATAACTATAAATTAGTATCTTTTGTCCTACAATAACATAGGGGAAGTCAAATATGCTGCTCCAAGCTTCAGCCTACTTAGCCTAGCCGGAGTAAATGTTTGTAAGTCATATCATGTTGCACCTAAAGTTGAGTTTCTCTCTGTAGCCAGCTTACTCCGAATGGTTTAACATTGTTTGGCTATGAATGTTCAAGTTATTGGCGATGTTTTGATTGCTTACATCGCCATACCTGTTTTCTCGACTTTTACCAGAATATCCTCCTCTTTTCCTGTGATTGGTCGCCCACTACGAGGAGCATATTGTACATCGAAGTTTCCAGAACGAAAGCTCGTGAATTATCTTTCGGCTCTTGCTTTTGATGACTTATCTTGCGTATAAACAGCAAAACGTTTCATCACGGACCTACTCATCATTTTCACCTTTGTTGAAATAAAATTGTAAAATATTGCGCCGTTTGGCAGAAAGTTTGTTTATCTTCATGAAGCACTCCTCTCGTACGATTATAAAAATTACAACACTTTTTGCACATCAAGTGGTTTCAGTAATCATCTGTCAAATGACGTTAGACTTAACCCGCTGCGACCCGTTATACCCTGAGATTTGGTGCACTAACACCACCTCGCGAGCAAAAGGCTCAATAATTTTTGGACTATCTGCTATAACTGAAAAGACATTTCTGATTAGATATGCCTTATTTATTCATCCTTCTATTATGCTTATATATATATAGGGTATTTTAAAACAACGCCGACAACGTTTGGGAGGTGATTCCTAATATCAAGATAAGACAAAAAGTATAGACCATCCTGGGTGCACAAATGCTTCCTTTCGGAGTTATAGGCTGCCGAAAATATGAAAAAATGAACTTTAAAGGTACATAGCTACAAAACTATGGGATCTACCGTAGTAGGGTCAAGACTTCACTTAGGATCTAGTATGTAGGTACTTATGACCCCACTTGGCCTAACTTTATGATAAATTTTCCACTTTTCTCAGGTCCCACTTGATACGAAGAACTCGATTTTCCAGTGTCGCACGATACGCCGTGTCACGAGTATCGCCCAGCTATGGAAAATTGAGCACCCCGAAAACTCGTTCTCTTTTATGTCCCCCTTTTGGGAGTATATTCGTTCTCTTTTATGACTCTTCTTGGGGTGCATTCGTTCTCTTTCATGACCCCTTTTTGACTTTTATGTAACATAGCAAAAATTATATAAGACTATGAACCCAAAGCAGGGATGTACTCGTTCCGTTTTTTCAACCCTTATGTAACAAAGTAGAGCTTACATGAGCATTGGTTTTAACATAGCAGAGACTATAAACACGACCCTTATTTAACAGAACAGATATCGCACAAGGAAGGTTACAAAGCAGAGAATATATAAGCCTATAAACACTTATTCCATCCATTATTTAACATAGCAGGGATTTGACTAGGCAAAGTAAACTTTGTGCATAGTAAACTTTTTATGACACATTTTAGGGGTGTGCTCGTTCTCTTTTATGACCCCTTTTTACAACCTCTATGTAAGAAAGGCTATGATCGCCTTTCGATCCCTTACATGCAGAATTTCGCAACCTCTACTTAACATAGTGGCGATTATTAACCCTTAATACCGCAAGGTGTGTCCAATGGACACATACCTTTGTTTTTTTAGAAGCTGTATCTTTATTATTTTTAAAATTTTCTTTTCCTTCTAGGTATGCTTCTAACTACTCAATAGCATTGTATGACCAAAGTAAGTTCGTTCTAGGTGCTGATTCTTGTTGCATAAGGCGGGATTAATACTTTTTGTTCGTTAATGCCGCAAGATGTGTCCAATGGACACATATTTAAAATGTATTGAATAATTGTATTTTCAAAATTTTTGAATCAATTATCAGACGTTATATCCTCCTCTCATTCTTACTTGCGTTCTTCTTTCGTGTTTTTTCTCTTTGTTTGTCTCTTTTTCGATATTTATGTTGATAAATTTTAGTAAAGTATCTCTTATATGTAGTTGCTTTCTTGACAGATGTGGCTGGCAATATTGTTATGCGCCTTTAGTAATTCATTTGTTTTCCCTTGCTTTCGTGTTGGTGGATGTTATTCCAGATTATTCATCCTTTGAAATATTTCCTTTGTGTTTGTGAGTGTACTTTATGTTTAAATATGGCAAAAAGAAGAGTGAATGATACAGAAATCGAACAAATACTTGCTGATGATGAAACGTGTTCAGATTGCAGTATAAATTCAGATGAAGAATTGCTATTCGATGAAACACTTGAAAGTGATTCGAGTGAGGCGGATCACGTGAATAAGGTAGGTGAACATGAAGATCAAGAAAGTGCTTCGGATAGTGATAATGACATTCAAGTACCTTCTCGTTCAAATGTTTGTGAATATGTAAGTAAAAATGGGACCCGTTGGAATAAGGACGTTCCACCTTCTACCAAAATAAAAGCACGAAATATTGTTAGAGGCAGTTGCAATAAAGTAGTTCTTCCTGCTAACTGTGAAGGAAAAGCACCTGAAGATGTCTTCCACTTATTCGTTGGGGATGATATTATAAGTGATATTGTTACAAACACAAATACAGAAGCTAATCGGGTCTATATGGAAAAAAGAGGGAAAAGTTGTGGAAGATGTGTGATTCTGAAGAAGTTTTAGCATTTATTGGACTTCTTATTACTGCTGGTCATCTGAAATGGTAAAACATAAAGTGTCTATGGAATAAGAAGTACGGTCTACCTTTATTTCGCGCCACTATGAGTTATAATAGATTTATTGATCTACTGTCTTTCATCAGGTTTCATGATAAAACTACTAGATTGGAAAGAAGGAATGACAAACTTGCTCCGATTAGAGACATTTGGGAAAAGATATGCAAAAACTGAACAAAATATTATTTCCCTGGTAGTTGTCTAACAGTCGACGAACAGCTTGTTCCCTTTAGAGGTCGTTGTCCTTTCAAACAATACATGCCGTCAAAACCGGATAAGTACGGTATGAAAATTTGGTGGATATGTGACTCCAAAACCCATTATCCTTTGAAAGGTATACCGTACTTAGGCAAAAAAGGAAGAAAAAGAGCAAATAAGTTAGCTACAGAAGTTGTTTATAAGTTAGCGGAACCATATTATCGAACTAACAGAAATATAACTTGTGACAATTCTTTTAGAGACATGGAACTCGGAAAAACCTTACTAACAAACGGTCTAACAATAGTAGGCACTGTGAGAAAAAGCAAACCATTTGTTCGTGAAGAATTCAAACCAAGCAAGAACAGGGTTGAGCAATCATCTATTTTCGGGTTCACAAATGATTTCACATTAGTTTCCTATTGCTCGAAACCAAAAAAGGCTGTTATTCTTTGGTGAAGCATGCACAACACTGACGATATAGTTGTTGATAAAGAAAAAAGGTGTATCATCCACAGGTGTTGGCACACTGAAATCTACACCCAAAAGAAGATGTTACATGTGTAACCCCAAAAAGTGCAGAATGTAGAGACAAGTGTGATATTTGCAAGAAGAATGTCTGCCCTGAGCACTCAAGTGTTATCAGAAAGTGTCTGAAATGCTCCATGGGTAACTCTTAAGGGGAAATATACAAAAATGTAATGTCAATGATATATCAAAGCATATGTACTAAGAAAATATTAAATATTTTCAAAGTTTTTCAAATGAGTCGCTTATCATACATTAGATACTTGAGGATGGAAACCCTGAACAATATATATATTATCTTGTATTAGAATGTAGAAGGTAGTGATGTTAAATATGTGAAATGTTGAATCTTTTGTCAACAATACCAAACAAGTCTATGAAGAAAACATTAGTGTCCAGTTTTTCAAAGTAGTAGTTTATCTTTGGTATTACAAAGAGATAGAAACATTGAATATTATATATTTTTCCTTATATTAGAGTGTTTTGATGTTCAATGTACAACTTAATCCATGTTATGTCTAAAATATACAAAAATATATCTGTGAAGAATACATTTGTCTTTACTTTTACAAATTTGTTGTCGCTTATCTTTCGTAATGTGAAGGGGTTGGAAACACTGAATATTATATATTTGGCTTATGTTAGAATGTATTGCTTTTAAATACACATTTCTACAAAATTGCAGTTAAGAAAAAATAAAATATTAAAATGTTGAAAACGAAATAAGGCCAGAAATGGCAATGTGTCCATTGGACACACCTTGCGGTTTTGTGTAACTGAAATACCTTGCGGTATTAAGGGTTAAAAACTATGGCCTTTTTTTCAACCCCTATTACCAAAATCTACAAGCACTGTTTTTAACCCCATAGAAGAAAATACATAGGGCTATCAACACATATTCCAAACCCTATTTAACATAGTAGAGCTTACGCAAGAAAGGATACAAGCATTGTTTTTAACATAGTAGAGATTATAAAAGACTATGGCCTTTTTTTCAATCTTTATTACCAAAGGCTACAAGTACTGTCTTTTAACCCCTATTTAACATAGAAGCAGAGACCTTTTTTTTCAACCCTTCTTTTATATAGGTTTTTGAACATGCTAATTAAAAATATTAGTTTATGCGGGATACACCCTTTTACAAAAATATTAACCAATTTGCATAAAACTCGGTACATAGGGTTTTCAAACATGCCGATTACGAATATAATATTCGTTTTTACTTAGGCCTTATACTTTAAGTGGCATAAGCCCTATTATAACAATTTTAGCAGATTTTGATGAAACACGGTATATATGGGTTTCTGAACATGCTATTTGCGAATATAATATTTGTTTTTACCTATGTCTTATAGTTTATGTGGGATACGCTCTTTTATAAAAATTGTAATATTTTAATTATATATAAGTCGTAAACAGTACAGCTTATTTAAATTCTGTTGTCACATTTAGCAATGGTGTCTTGAATACTACATATTAAAAAAACTGTCATCTCGAAGTCAAAGGTCAAATATTTAACTATACGCAACTCATAAAATGGTACAACATATTGAAATTCTATTTGCACTTGTTAGTATAAAGACAGCAAATAGTTTGTGTGAAAAAAGCGCAACCTTTATAAGAGAATAGCAATTTTATCTAATTTTATCTAACAAAACCGTAGAGTAAGGTCACATGAACGGCGCTTATGTAGCTCACTTTTTTATTAAAGCAGAAATTACACAAGAAAGACTAACCGTTCTAGAATTTTAGCTCAGAATTTTATATCATTTTGTGCTATTCAAATAAACGAAGAAATAAATATGAGTGGCCTATTTATTTTTGTACCAACCAGAAATAAGCAAAGATGATCCATTTTAACTAGCTCGGAATTTTATAGTATTTTTGTAGAAGGGGGAGCCATATGACTACGTCAATTGAAGAATAAAAGAACAAAATTGTGCTCAACAAACTGTACGATAGGGCCTTCACTATACTAATAATACAAATAAGAATTCTAAATAACTGCCATAATTGAAGAAATTCTATTCTGGACATTTAATACCACAACAATAGATTTGAGAGTTAAATAAAACTGTTCATAGCTAATAATTCTGTATTTTTACAGTAAACTTTTTTCACCTCAACCATAGTTTGGTGAGTAGCAGGAAATTTTAAGTTTTATCTTCCTTGGAGAGTTGTTTTATACTTTGATAAGATCTCTTCTTCGTAACTGAATCTAATGGATTAGTCTGGTTTTCCTTCTGCCTTTCCCTCTATCAACACAGTGATCCAATCGGAGTGCCGAATAAAATAGTCAAGCATGCTGTTTCTTCTTTTTCCTATTATCTTCATAATTTGTCGTTCTTCATTAGTTTCCTTTAGTATGTCTTCATTCCTTAATAATACTGATTGCTATGGAGTCTGTTATACAGAATTAAGTAAAAATTGAATGTATGAAGTTACTCCCTTGTATTTGAATATTTTTTCGTCTGTAACCTAAATTCAATTTCAATGGCAGCTCATGCAGTTTAAGTCTTACGTTTAGTTATAGGTCGGCGAATTAACTAACCACCAAGTTCTATAGGAATTCAAAAATCAGAAAAATACATTTAAATCTTAATAGTGAAAAAGAGTTCTATATTGTCTGGCAGGTTTTTCTTACCACAAAATTTCTAATTTTTAAGAACTTAGCTTTATTTTTACATTTATGTTGGAATATTACTATTTTTTCGGAAGCATTTGCAACAACATATTTACTATTTAAAGTAGCAAAGGAACCATTAGTTAATGTTTAGCTAAAATTCAAATTTAATGACGTCACACCACATCTAAATAAATCCACAGAATTTAATATGGCTCTCCTTGTACAAAAAACACTGTAAAGTTCCAAGCTAGTTAAAATGGACCTTTTTGCTTATTTCTGGTTAGTACAAAATTAAATAGAACACTCAAATTTATTTCTTCGTTTATTTGAATAGCACAAAATGATATAAAATTCTGAGCTAGTTAAAATGGAAGTTCTTCCCTTTTCTGGTTGATACAAAAATAAATAGGCCACCCACGTGTATGCCTTCGTTTATATGAGTAGCACAAAATTATATAAAAATATGAGCTAGTCAAAATGGCCCTTCTTCGCTTATTTAAATAATGCAATTTTTTCTTGTTGCTACATAAACATACAAATTTGAAATTATCGCACCACAACTAAATAGGTCACTCAATTTTAAAAATAGCTCTCCTTAGTTTATTAATACGGTACAAAATTTAAAATTTATAAATGTGACACTACAAATATTAAAAGTAGCTAAATTTTTAAAAATGGCTCTCCTTCGTTTTTTAAATAGTACAATCTTTTAAAAGTATAAAAGGTAATTAAATCTTGAATTAAAAATTCGCACCACAAAACTTTGAGCCAGTGAAATTTTGAATTAGAAATTCGCATCACAAAAATTAGTCTGCAAATTTTAAAATGGACCTTCCTCACTTTTTAAAATAATATTTTTTCAGGTCGGTACAAAGGTATACAAATTTGAAAATGTTGCATCACAGCTAAATTTTTAAAATAATTCTCTTCCGTTTACCTAAATTGTACAAATTTTCTTGGTGCTACAAAAAGGTATGAAATTTTAAAATGTGGCTCTATAGGTAATTAAAGTAGGTTAATTTTAAAATGACTCTCCTTCGTTTATTAAATAACACAATTTTTTGGAAGTACAAAAATAATACGAAGTTAAATTCGCACAAAATTGAATTTTTCTGGTTGGTAGAAAAATGTGTTAAATAGAACAAAGTTCTAACCTAGTTAAACTTTAAATTTGAAAATATTACACTATATCTAAATGGGTCATATTAAAATAACTTCCAATTATGGGACGTTAGGGGACATAAATTGCATTGGCTTCGTAGTCACCGCTTTTACAAAGTGGTCTACTATGTGGGTTACTATGTGGGACCTTTGACCTCTGACCAGTATAAAGCGTATCCAAAAAAGGCTTAGGTAAAACTTTGGTAAGATCTAGGTAAAAACTAATATAATATTCGTAATTAGCATGTTCAAAATAAGGTTTGCAAAAACAAGGTCTCTGCTTCTATGTTAAATAGGGGTAAAAACAGTGTTTGCTGCCTTTAGTATTTAGAGGTCAACAAAAAGGCCATAGTCTTTTATAATCCCTGCTATGTTAATCAGGGGTTGAGAAAAGGTATTGTAAAAGAGAACGAGTACACACTTATATGCTAAATAGGGGTTTAAAGGTTACTGTGTTAAAATGTGTTCGTACTCTTTAACGTCTGGTATGTTAAATAGGGGTTGAAAAAGAGAACGAACATACCCCTCATTATTCTCGGTTATGTTAGTAGCCTTTCTTGCGTAATTTTTGCTATGTTACATAAAAGTTAAAAAGGTGGTCATACTCTTTTATCATCAATGATATCTTACATAGGGGTTGCGAAAATATGCCATAGCCTTATGTAATAGGTTTTCGTAGTCTCTATGTAATTTCTGATTGGAATATGTGTTGATAGACTTATGTAAATTTTGCTATGTTAAATAAGTAGTCGTAAAAGAGAATGAGTAAACCCCAAAAAGGGATCATAAAAGAAAACGAATACACCCCTGAAAAAAGGCCGTAAAATAGAAAGAATACATCCCTAAAAAAGGGGATCATAATAGAGAACGAGTTTTCCGAGTGATCGATTTTTCATAACTGGGCAGTACGTGTGACACGGCATATCGTGCGACACTGAGAAAAAATTGAGTCCTCCTTATCAGGCGGGACCTGGGAAAAGTGGAAAATTCATCACAAAGTTAGGCCAAGTGGGGCCATAACTAATGGGATACCCTAACCAAATATCCAAGTTTCAGAATCCTGCATTACTTCCGCAACAAGTTTTATAGAGATAGTTGAAGAGTACTTCAAATTATATGCTCGTGGCCAAACTCCCTCTATAAAAATTGCTTTGTATGCTGAAACATGTATTTTTGGATCGCGCACATATTAGTTCCTAAGTGAAGTCTTGACCCGATTACGGTAGTTTTGGAGCTACATACCTTTCAAATTCATTTTTTTTATGTTTTCGGTAGCCTATAACTCTGAAAGGAAGTATTTGTGCATCCATGTTGGTCTATACTTTTTGTTTTTTCTTGGTGTCAGGAATCACCTCCCGAACATTGTAAATGTTCTTTTGAAACACCCTGTGTATTCATAAAAATTATATAGCTATAAAAATGATTGGTTGAACTTACTGCAGAATGGACTTTTGTCATTGGTTTTGACGCCAAATTCACCTCTAGCTGGTAACTGTGGCGTTTGTAAACCAAGCTTTTGGCATTTCTTCAACGAACATTTTCCAGGTCCTCTGAAATACAAGTAGTTTCGATGTACTGAAAAATATACGATATATATATATATATATATATATATATATATATATATATATATAAAGAACTGTCAAGTCAACTGGAAATCTTGATTGTGAAATAAGCTACATAACATTGACAGCAAAGTTCATTATAAGCAACTGTTATTGTATTTTGGTTTGCTTATAATTTACTCTGATTTAGAAAATTGTAAAATTATAATAAAGCGCTTTTATCGAAGTGAGCGGAGCGAAACTTCTACCATTCAACTCGATCGACATTTGCGTTTGTTCACCTGTCCTTCGATAAATCTCAAAAACATGTATCCTGTTTTAACTGAAGTTGGTATAAGCCTTCTATCAGAGGCTTATACCTCACAACTCACAACTCAGAACTCAACTCACAACACAACTCATAACTCACAACATACAGATATAATTGTTTGGGATGTCCTATTTGTAATCCATCATGAATAAGGGTTGTAAAATCTATCCGCATGTTGTGAGTTTGAACATACAAAGCAAGATAATTTTCTATGTGAGTCGTCCAAGATATAACTTTCTCTAACCTGTAAAGTATTTAGTTTTTAAGATACATATATAAAATATACAGTGAAACCTGTCTATGTTGGCCACCATCGGTTCCATTGGAAAGTGGCCAACTTAGACAGGTGGAAAATTTACAAAAAATAAACGTGATTGGTGCATTCTTAGAATAGTATTTCTAGTATTACTTGCTTGTAAAATTTTAATAAGCAATAGCACGATAGCTACTTTTAAATAATGTATACAGAGTAGTTATAACAATATACAGTATTATTTTTAGCACGTATTCACCTTCTAATTTTGTAGTTAACCACCACTGGAACTACGAGCGTTTCCCTCGGAGCAAAGGATGTTTTGAGAATATCTTAAGGGAATTCATATCTCAAAACTTCCGCTAAGTTTCGACAATCCGTCAGATGCCAATAGTTGACAATTAAGGTGGTTAGCTTTAACCTTGAGAATTTTCCGGAATTATTAAAGCTCACCACTGATGAAAGGAGCCAATATAGCTAATGGTCCTACCAAAACAGACAGGGTAAACAAATACGTACAACCATTTCCTGAGTTCCTATACGTACTTTTTCTTGTTCACATCTTTCTTCGTCAACTCTTTATCAAGGTAGTGTTCTTTCCCTTGACCTCCAAGAACAAACCGTGGGAATCCATGCTTCTTTGTCTCCAGTCACAAATACAGAATATCTACCTCTCATGAGTTGATTTTGAGTTTAACGTCCCGCTCAGCAGCGAGGCTATATGAGACGTGAACCTACTGATTAACGTGGAATCCGAACCATATTAACTCCCGTCGGGAATCGAACCTGGTTCTCCCACGCCAAAAGCGCGTACGTCAATCTCCCTATGGGAATACGAAATAGTTAAGAAAAATAACAAAACGGTATTTTGCATGACCAAGATACGCAGGTAAATTTATCATTATAATCATAGGGTCAACACTGCCTCAATTCGGCCAACTTCCAAGATAGACAGGTGGCCAGCTTACAGAGTAATAAATAACGAATGTCTTATGGGAAAATGCAGGTTCAAGACGAACTAAGCCAAGATGAGCAGGTGGCCAAGCTGACAGGTTTTACTGTACATATATATGTAGCTGGGTCCTTGCTCACTTCTCCACATAATTTCCATTCAAATTGAGGCATTTGTTTCCCGTTGCAGCAGTTTGTCCAAACCTTTTGCAAAAAATCAGGGCTCTGGCTATTTATAATCACACTCCATTTTACTTCTCCTCACACTCCATTTCACTTCTCCTCACCCTCTATTTCACTTCTCCTCACACTATTTCACACTCCATTTCAGTTCTCCTCACACTCCATTTCACTTCTCCTCACATTCCATTTCACTTCTCCTGACATTCCATTTCACTTCTCCTCACACTCCATTTCACTTCTCCTCACACTCCATTTCACTTCTCCTCACATTCTATTTCACTTCTCCTCACATTCCATTTCACTTCTCCTCACACTCCATTTCACCTGTCCTCACACTCCATTTCACTTCTCCTCACATTCTATTTCACTTCTCCTCACACTCCATTTCACTTCTCCTCACATTCCATTTCACTTCTACTCACATTCCATTTCACTTCTCCTCACATTCCATTTCACTTCTCCTCACACTCCATTTCACTTCTCCTCACATTCTATTTCACTTCTCCTCACACTCCATTTCACTTCTCCTCACATTCCATTTCACTTCTCCTCACACTCCATTTCACTTCTCCTCACATTCCATTTCACTTCTCCTCACATTCCATTTAACTTCTCCTCACACTTTATTTCTCTTCTCCTCACATTCCATTTCACTTCTCCTCACACTCTATTTCACTTCTTCATCTGTTTCGAGACGTTCATCTTACAATGCAGACCTTAACCCGAAAAAAAAAGATGAAAATAACTCGGCGCTAAATTGAGGCTGTATGGAGAGTGGGGCAGCCGTTCCTACCTTAACTCTTCAATTTTGTATCTTGTTTGCGTGCTGAGTGGGGATGGGCGTTATCATCAACAAGAAACCAGGTTGGTTGTGTCTGAATTGCATTTCCCTGAAGAAAAGTTCAGGTTCGACCTAAGCGACCTGGTCTCCTGTCAACTGGTGATGAAGAAGTAAAGCGGAATGTGAGAAGAATGCTAAACAAGCAGAGCCCTTATTATTATTATTATTATTATTATTATTATTATTATTATTATTATTATTATTATTATTATTTTTATTATTATTATTATTATTATTATTATTATTATTTTTATTATTATTATTATTATTATTATTATTATTATTATTATTATTATTATTATTATTATTATTGCAAAGCATTTGGACAAATTGGTGAAACGGTGGGACAAATGTCTGAATTTCAATGGGGATTATGTGGAGAAGTGAAAAAGGACCCACCTCCATGCATGCATGTATAGTTCAGAAATGTATCTTAAAAAATACATTTTTTTTTACTGTTGATATATTGAACAACCCCCGTAATATAAACAGCATAAAACTTATCCGATTTTAATGAGTCTTGGTATATATTCTCTTCAATTTGCAGAAATAACCTTAGTGTTTGGAGTTGCAATCCTTTAAGAATAAGAGCATAAAATCTACCTCATGTTGCAATTTTAAACATATACATGCAAGAAAATTTTTCCAATATAAACTACGTTCCAATATAAATTTTTCACTATATGTCTCCACAGCTTCTGGTTAAAATTTGACAAGAATCAAAGGATAAATTACCTGCCCCCGAATTTAATATATAGACCCTATATATATGCTCCACGATAATTTTTGTTTGAAAAATGTTCGATTTTGGTGTAATATGACGTACATTTTCTTTAAGGTTTCCCAATCATCTTCACTCTGTATGAAGCTAAAATGAATACAGAAATAAAGTAATGGATTTATTCCCATAATTTATTTTAATTCTATAATAACATTAGTAGAACTCTTTTGATTTTAATACAATATTGTATATATTTGTTTTGACTTTTTTTTACGTAAATCCCAGTGCTTGGGGTTAAAATGAGTCCACTGCACAGTGGATTACTCTCATTACTCTCCCTCCCCCTCCGGACGATTAGGAAAAATATGGTAAGCAAAATTGTTACAACTATGAATAATTTTTAGTGGTGATTGCTGCATTGTACAATTTAGCCGTATCGTTCACTTATAACGTTAGGCTTACTAGTTAGGCCTAACGACATATACATTTTCCCACATATATAACCTTCTACCGAAGACAATCATTACCAAAATGTAAATACGAATGTGTACTTGAATACAATCTAAAATTTCAATTAAAAGCTTATATAAATTTATTTATGAAATATATAACTATGAACAGATACTTAATACATCCCAGCAAAAACTATGTAACTGATTTTTTAAACAATCCACATGATACACTATTCTTTTATCTTCTTTTAAACATATTTTCCCTTTGCCATGCATAGGTATTTATTACAGCACTTATTTTTCAACAACTTCCTCCGGGTCACCGCAACACTTTTCTCAGGCTCGTAAATAGCCTTTCTGTACTTCTCGTCCAATCTTTGTGACAGGCAACCTATTCACTGACATATCTTTCCTGCTCTGAAACACATCGACATCCTAATGCTTCTGAGCACTAAGCTCATTTTGAGCACACAGCTCCTACTGAGCACAGAGCTCCCTTTGATCTGAGCACAGTCCCACTAAGCACACAGCTCCTACTGAGCACTTAGCTCCCCTAAAAGCTCCTCCTGAGCTTCCTCTGAGCACATAGCACACTTTAATATGAGCACAAAGCTCAAACTGAGCACACAGCTCCTACTGAGCTCTTAGCTCCTCATACTGAGCCCACAGCTCCAACATCTGCATAGGATATTCGATTCTTCAGATACCATCTTTGGTTCCATTTGGTCGAACTAAACTTACTTATGCACTTTCGCCTGACCTTATCTGGGAGTTGTCGACCTTTTCCAAGACTGCGAAATTATGACAACTGTGATAACGTTTGTGGTGAGTGCTGCGTTATACAATTTAGCCGTATCGTTCACTTATAATGTTAGGCTTACTAGTTAGGCCTAACGACATATAAATTTTCCCACATATATATAACCTCCTCCCAAAGACAATAATTACCAAAATATAAATACGAATGTGTACTTTAATACAATCTACAAATTCAATTGTAAACTGGTATAAACAAACACATAAAATATATAACCATAAACAAGTACTTAATACATCCCAGCAAAAAACTATATATTCTGAATTTTTAAACAATCCACATAAAACGCTATTGCTTTTATCTTCTTTTAAACATATTTTCCCTTTGGCATGAGTAGGTAGGGGGAAGGCGGGGCAGAACGGGATACTTAATATAAATGGCTGTATACGCGTAATAAAAATGACAAGAGAATACTGAAAATGAAGTTAACATATTATTTGAAGTTTTAGGTACAAAAATCACCAGTAATTGGTTGATATGAGTCCAAATCCAAGGACACACACATGTTTATCGAAAGTAATATTTTTTCACATGGACGTGAACACACGGGGCACAATGGGGTACACTGAATTACGGCTGGCAGAACTTACAAACGTAAACTTCTTGGTTGTCGTCACTATATACACCTGCACAAGAAAAAATTGACCAAAGTTTGCACAGCATACAGGCAATCCATCTCTCATTAGATTGGGAATACTACCTAGCACAATGAAGGCATGTGGCTCCTCTGATGAACTGGCTCTCAATTTATTTTTCCTTGCTGCTGTCAACTATCCTACATACTCAAATGTGTGATCTGTCCTCTTCGCCAGCTTGTCCTTGCCCTGCTGCTTCCTCTTCTTTCTTTTACCTTTTGCTTCCTCTTAATTGGTTCTTGTTTCCAACACTTCTTTATACGGTGATGATATCTAAGTTATTATTTTTAATTGTCTTTTGGTCAGTCTTCTGCCACCAGTCTTAACTCTGGGGAAAGATGAAAAAACCTTCAGTGACATGTGTATAAATCACCGTCACGCCAGTGTTGTCACTTCCGGAATGTCTGTTCCTGTGGTTGGCGTCAAAGGTCTTGGAATCGGTTCGTCAAGAGGTCTACTTCCTGAAATCGTGGTCAATCTGGGATGTGTGATTCTGTGGATGACGACGAAGGTCCTGGTTTCGACGCTACAAGGGAACAACTTCCTGGAACAGTTTGTAGAAATTTCTCGCTGGTCTGGGCTTCTTCTTTTGGTTGTAATGTGATATCAGTAGCCCATTCCGCCCTACGCCGTTCCGCCCCTATACACATGTTGGTACTTCATATGGTGTCAGCGGTAATTGCGTGGGAAAGATTACATATTATAGTCACTAAAACATACTACAACTACGATACTATGAAACTATACTAACTACTTCAACATTCTGTGCATTCTTATTTGAGTTTCCTTGGGCTTTGTTGCAACAGGCGTCGAGAAACGGAGTGCAAACACTAAAACGATTCGCACATGCCGAACGCCTTTTCCAACACTGACGCTGCTTGCTTCACATACCGGTAGGGAGTCGACATTCAGTTTCCCGCTGCTTCCGCAAGGCTGCACCACTATAGTGGGGAAATAGGAGCGGTGCCCCATTGCACCCCGCTAACCCGTTCTGTCCCGCCTTCCCCTAGTTATTACAGCACTTATTTCCCAATAGAAATCTTTCGTAAACAATTAGATTTTCATGCAATGTGGCACATAGTTATTGAGGCTTAACGATCATTTCCACTACTAGCATTTTAGATCAACCGAGAATATATGAGTGACCTGATCCTACCTCCCCCCTTCTTGGATTTAAAAAAAAATGTTCTATGGTAACTTTCGTAAATGCATTCACTTTTGACACAGTATGGTGCATGTGTGGGATTTTTACAATTCCCACTGGTTGAAGCTAGTCAATTATGAAGCCCCATCACGGCAAAATTAAAATACCGCTAATTTTACAGTAATTATGCGATATCTTCAAATAGATAAAAAGGTAATCGAAAAGTGGAACAAGAGCTCTCTTGACAATATATTTTAGATGAGATACCATTATTACAACTCACTTATCTGCTTTCGATTTCCAGCCATTTAGAAAATCGTTATTTATTTTCTCGTTTCTAAATGGCTGCAAACGGAAAGCTACTAGGTGATTCGTGATAACGGTACCTCATGATTATGTTACCGACAAATGATGCCTACTTCCACAGAAGCAAACTACAACTTTTCCACAGGGCTGTCCAATCTCATTAATAGAGAACAAGTTGAAAGAGAATATCAAATACCTTTATGTCGTATCTTTGTGATCATAATGTAGCTATTTGGACAACCCTGCGGGAAGTCTTGGTTTGCATCTTCCGATAAAAGTTGTAGCTAATATTATGTAAACATGCTTCTGAATATGGAAATTATAATCACATGTTATCTAAATCTTTAGTACGACGCTAATCACACGTAAATTTGTTTCTGAATATGGTCCAGTATGTTTTGTAGGATATTAAAGGCTTATTTAGTATAGCTAGTTTGGGTGGAAATTAGTCAGAAGAAAACAGGGTGATCACTTGCTTCAATAATGCTCAACATTGCTGCTAATCTCAATAAGTTACTTCAGAGATGCCCACCGCGTTGATCGTTAAGCCTTGAGAGGTAGCCAGCAGTGATCAGTATCATACTGTTTGTATCCATCACTGTCTTTGCTTTATGGTTCCCTCTAGTGGGCTAGTAAACAGATAAGTAGACCGCCGTGATTTTTTAAACGAAAAGTAGCCCTGAACCAAGAAAGTTAGTCATTACTCAGCTACGCGATGTCAGTTAAAGCTATTTTTTAAAATCGTTTTTGCCTTATTACGACTAACACTGATACTGAAGATTTTAGATTTCTACCATTTCCGGTTGGAATGAAGAGAGATAAGAATGGATGTAGGAATGTAACCTATCGACCTATCCTTAGGACACTTTCTCGCTATCTTTGAACAGTTTTTACTCTGACATCTCGCATACCTATTCTACAAGATTTTCAATACTTATAAATGGCATAGCTTGGACATGTAAGTAATACAGTGACTGTAGTAATACTTACGTGAAACTGAGATGTGGTAGAAATTCCTTATGTCCCCAGAAGGAGCAATTGGAATTGATAGCTTCGATAAAATACAACGTAGCTCTGCTGTGACTACATATAAAGGCCTCTTTTATTGCTGGAAATAACACAAAGGAGATTTAACTGCCATCATAAATGTTAGGGTATAATAAGTCTTTTTCAATATCTGAACAAAATAATAATAATAATAATAATAATAATAATAATAATAATAATAATAATAATAATGTTATTATGAATACTACTAATATGTGTCTTGGACTATGCGTACGATTATTATTATTATTATTATTATTATTATTATTATTATTATTATTATTATTATTATTATTATTATTATTATTATTATTATTATTATTATTATTATTATTATTGTGTACCCATAGTCCAAGTTCTAATATGTACTGCAATATTCGGTTGATTAAAGGTAAATGTTTTTGTTTTTACCTCACTCTTTATTATAAAAAGATGTTTATATAATTTCTACATATGATTGCAAATAATCTATTTTCTATTTTTCTCTAAAAGTTCTTTACGATTGGAGCGGACCGTTACAATTCGGAAGTTTGAGATTTGTGGGTTAAGAATGACTCTGCCCGTTGCAGAACAGAGGTAGGATTAAAATCTCCTGCCCGTTGCAGCTCAGAGATAGGTAAGGATACTTCTTGTCCGTTGCAGCACATAGGTAGGGTTGAGATCTGCCCGTTGCAGCTCAGAGATACGTGAAGATATCTCTTACCCGCTGGAGCTTAGAGATACGTGAGGATATCTCTTACCCGCTGCAGCTCAAAGTAAGTTTGAAATCTCCTGTCCGTTGAGCTAGGAGAGAGGCAACAATACCTCTTACCTGTTGCAGCTCAAACGTAGAGTTAGAGGGGTTTCTCCCGCCCGTAGCAGTTTAAAGAGAAGGTAGTATCTCTTGCCAATGGCAGATGAGAGATAGATGACCACTTAACAACTGTCTTCTGCCTCGGGGTGCTCGCTTATATGGCCAGTCTTTGGAGGCGAAGCTTTGGAGGGATCTTTTTCGTATCTCTTCGTGTCTCATCGGTGGTGATCGCAACCGCCGTCTGCTTGCTGATGCTTGTGCCGAAGAACGTGGTTTTGTTCCTTAATATGAGGGTATAATGCCAGTGTGACCACCGCTGGTATTTTCGTACTAAATCTAGTACCTTTTATAATATTTTAGTCTTCTAGTATTTTCACCAATAAATCTAGCACTTTTTCCCTCCTCTTTTTTTGTCATAAGTACATTTGGAAGAGAAAAAGGAATCTCATGAAAATTTGGCAATGTACGAAAATTTCACTGTTCCTGGTAACTTGTTTCTGCTTTTTTTTTTCAACAGTGGTGTTTACAAGAGCGAAAGTGAAGTCAGGTCGCCTCCTCCAACTAATATATTCGTATAAACAGTAGGTTATTAAGGAATTAAAATCGATTTTCTCAATAAGCCCATTTTATGATATTTCTTGTTTTCTTCCGACACCCTCTATATTTGTCATACTCGTGTTATTTTAGTGGTTTTATACGACAATTAAGCAGGGATTCCGCCAGGAATTTTTAGTTTGGGGGTGTAAAGTCAAAATTGGGAGGGCATAAGTGGTTTTCAAGGTTTGTATCGAATTTTGACTATAAAAAATTTAAATTTGGAGTTTCTTTGAAGAATATGGGGGTCTTTCCTCCACCCACAGGGAAAGGGGAGCTGCCGGAAACTTTCTAATAGGATATTAATATCGTCAAATGTCATAAAAAGGTTGAAACGGGAGCAGATAAAATTTTAGTACATTTCCCCGAGACCTAGTACTTCTTTTCTGCATAGGTTAGTGCGAAATATTTTTGCTGGGTGGTCACACTGGATAATGCAGCCACCAGATGGGAAAAATATAATCTGGAAGATCATTTTTCGATGAAGATCACACTACCCACTAGTAACACTGATTATGAAGCACTGGAAGCACTGCATAAACGGAACACCAGAGTATTAGTCAACACTGTATAACACTAGATTCTAAATGGTTTGATGGACATTTTGGCATGAATAAATACCTTTACCCCAAATACTTTTTCCCCAATAATTGAGCAGGATCAACACTAGGTATCACTTCCATCAAAGACAGGGAGCTTAATACTAACGTTAATTAATAGATGTAAACCAATTCTCCTATTGTTGAAAATTCGTTGAAATATTTAGTTTCTACAATGGCGGATGGTTGTAGTTCTGATATTGTTATTTTCTAGGGGCAGTGAAATTTTCGTTTTGGGACTACGAAAATGTTTCTAAGATGAGCCCTTTTGTAAATCAGGCACATACCTGTATAAATGAGAAGAATAATTAGAATAATGGACGTGGTAATAGATCGTATCAGGGGTATAATCATTCTGTAAAGAAGAAAAATGAAATATCACTGACTAGTGTGACCACCGAGCAAAAATATTTTGTACTAACCTATGCAGAAAAAAGTACTAGATCTGGGGGAAAAGTACTAAAATTTTATTTGGTCCGTTCCACTCTATTTAAGATATTTTACATATTAATATCCTATTAGAAGATTTCCGGAAGATCCCCCATAAAGCACTATGGGTGGGGGAGTGACACCCCACATTCTTGAAAGAAGCTCCAACTTTAAGTGTGTTTTTTTTAAAAGTCAAAATTCGATAGAAACCGTTCAAACCACTTACACCCTCTCAAGTTTGAGTTTACACCCACAAAGCTAAAAATCTTGGCGGAATCCTTGCTTGTCGTATTAGAACTCACTGTAAAACCACTAATGTAACACAAGTATGACAAATATAGAGGATGTCGGGAGAAAACAAGAAATGTCATAAAATAGGCTTATTGAGAAAATCGAGTTTTAATTTCTTAATAGCCTACTGTTTAAACGGATCACCAAATATGTAATATTGTTTACTGTAGTCATTTATTAGTTGGAAAAGGCGACCGTACAGCACCTATGTTCTACTTCCGTTCTTGTACTGTAAATACCACTGTTGAAAGAAAAAAAAAATCTGGCAGAAAAGTGTTATCAGGAACAGTGAAATTTTCGTACATTGCCAGATTTTCGTGAGATTCCTTTCTCTCTCCCAAATGTATTTACGAAAAAAGAGGGGAGAAAAATACTATATTTGTTGGTGAACGTACTAGAACACTAAAATGTTATAAAAGATACTAGATCTAGTACGAAAGTACTAGAGGTGGCGACACTGTCACTGACTTGTTTTATGCGCCACGCACGCACTAGGCACTTGTGGATGAAATACAGTGAAATCCTAATAACGATGAGTAGAAAGATTAAATCGTCGATATGTATGGTAGTCCAGGGGAATGGGCTATGAAATTGAAATTCTTTAAAACGATGTTGAAACTTACTTTGTTCTCGTTTCAGTAGGGCTTGCATCGAGATTGTTGGACGTTCTGGAGATTGAGAGTAAAGTTATGATCAAAATTACCAGGTAAAATCCTTTGTTCTATTGTAAAATTCGTTGAATATCTGGTTCGAAGCTTTAGATTTCGGTAGGTGCAGGGGTATAAGTGAGGGAGAACGCGGGGAGACGCCGACCTCCCACATCCAAAAAATATGTATGGCGTCTCCCCAGTTCCTAAAAAATTACAATGGGCAAAGATAGGTAGGAGGACGGCGTGACTTCATGCAGCTAACTACCGTCCCCCTACCTTTTCAGATCCATTTTTATTCTTGGGTAAATGTACAAGTAAAATTATTCTGTTTTGACAGAGAAGTTTTGACATAACAACTGAAAGTTGAATTTCTAATGATCAAATCATAAATGCAAATTGTATATTGAGATTGTGTCAGTAGTAATGGGGTTACTTCAGGAAACTTTTTGGCCCCTGGGTCCCTGAATCAGGACACATGGTCCCTGGCCGGGGTCAATGACCTAGGGGTACATAGAACCACCCTCTCTAAATTTTGGCAGGGGTACCATGGCCCACCCCCTAAATTTTGGCAGGGGTACATAGGACCACCCCCCTTAAATTTTGGAAATTGCCAAATCTAAAAATTTGGTATGGTAGCCTAGGACCACAGTATGTACCTCTATCCGTATTGGGAGTCTATGTCGTTCCCTTTCATGGGTAAAAAATTGCCAAAAAGTCAAATTTCGGGGGTTTTTGACCTAATTTATCCCCTTGGATGAGGTGTTATTACCCTATATGGTTATATGGGCGTATACAGGGGTCCATTCCCTTTCATAAGACATGGGTATATTAATGCACCCCTTGAAAAATTTGGGAGGGGTATCTTGGCCCACCCCTTAAATTTTGGAAATTGACCAATTTAAACATTGGGTATTATAGTACAGGACCCTAATATGTATTATGATAAATTTGGGTGGTCCACCTCGTTCCCTTTTAGGGGTACAAAATTGCCAAAATATAAACGTAAGCAATACGTTATACCACGTGTTTGGTTTTTGGTCGATTTTATCCCCTTTGATGAGGTGTTATTATCCTATATAGTTATATGGTCATGTATAGGGGTCCATTACCTTTCATAAGATATGGGTATATTTGTGCACTCCTTTAAAAATTTGGGAGGGGTACTTTGGCCCACCCCTTAAATTTTGGAAATTGCTCATTTTATAAATTTGGTATTATAGTACCGGACCCTAACATGTATTATGATAAATTTGGGTGGCCCACCTCGTTCTCTTCTAGGGGTACAAAATTGCCAAAATATAAACTTAAGCAATACGTTGTACCACGTGTTTGTTTTTGGCCCATTTTATTTCTTTGGGTGAGGTCCTATTACCTTATATGGTTATATGGTTATGTATAGGGGTTTATTTCCTATTATAAGACATAGGTACATTTGTGCACTCCTTTAAAAATTTGGGAGGTGTACTTTGGCCCACCCCTTAAATTTTGGAAATTGCCCAATTTAAACGTTTGGTATTATAGTACCGGACCCTAACATGTATTATGATAAATTTGGGTGGTCCACCTCGTTCCCTTTTAGGGGTACAAAATTGTCAAAATATAAACGTAAGCAATACGTTGTACCACGTGTTTGGTCTTTTGGCCCAATTTATCCTCTTGGATGAGGTTCTATTACCTTATATGGTTATATGGTTATGTATAGGGGTCTATTCCCTATCATAAGACATAGGTACATTTGTGCACTCCTTTTAAAATTTGTGAGGGGTACTTTGGCCCACCCCTTAAATTTTAGAAATTGCTCATTTTATATATTTGGTATTATAGTACTGAACCCTAACATGTATTACGATAAATTTGGGTAGTTCACCTCGTTCCCTTTCATGGGTACGAAATTGCCAAATTTTAGTACAACCACGTGTTTGTTTTGGCTCAATTTATCCCCTTGGATGAGGTCCTATTACCTTATATGATTATATGGTTATGTATATTGGTCCATTCCCTAATATAAGACATGGGTATATTGATGCACCCTTTAAAATTTTGGGAGGGGTACCTTGACCCACCTCTTTATTTTGGAAATTGCCCAATTTAAACATTTGGTATAATAGTATAAGACCCTAATATATATTACTATAAATTTGGGTGGTCCATCTCGTTCCCTTTCATGGGTACGAAATTGCCAAATTTTAGTACAACCACGTGTTTCGTTTTTGACCTAATTTATTCCCTTGGATGATGTCCTTTACCTAATATCATTATATGGTCTTGTATAGGGTCCATTTTCTATCATAAGACATAGGTACATTGATGCACCCCGGGAGGTGTACCATAGCCAATCCCTTAAATTTTGGAAATTTTTCAATTTAAGCATTCGCTATCATAGTACATGATGCACCCTTTAAAAATTTGGGAGGGGTATCTTGACTCATCCACTCAGTTTTAGAAATTGTTTAATATAAGCATTTGGTATGTTCGTACAGGTCTTCAATATGTACCACTATAAATTTGGATGGTCCACATCGTTCCCTTTCATGGGTAAAGAACTACCAAAAATCAAATTTCGGAGGTTATTGACCCCTATTTAATACGTTATATGGTTTATTACCTCTATATGTTTACGTTCTCTTTTAAATTTGGGAATTATCAAATAACAAAATTCGGTAAACGTTTTCTAGGACCCATTGGTATTCCTCTTATGGCCAAATATTCAAAATTTAAAGGTTATTGACCGGCTTTATTATTGAATAAGTACAGGATTTATTACTTTTTCATAAGACACAAGTGTATTTGTGTACCAATCTTAAATTTTGGGAGGGGTACATTTCTTATTGTCATATCAATAATTGGTAATTGTTCTTTGGGTAAATCATTGTGAAATATTAGTATGATCACGTGATCAGTTATTGACCTATGATGGGATTAGGAGTCCAGGACATTGGTACATTTAAACTTTGTAGGATAATTTGAGAATGCGTCATTGGTATTGATTATTACAGCCAAATATAAACGTAAGCAATACGATGTACCACGTGATTGACCTTGATGAGGTAGTGTACAGGGATACATAGCTAACCTTATTGAATCTTATGACTCATAGTCTTAAGGAAATACATGCTACAACACTGGCAAAGTTATTGTTGATGCAATTTGATTGGTTGATCACTATCTTTTGTGCAATCTGATTGGCTGATCACTATCTTTCGTGCAATCTGATTGGTTGATGATTTTCAAATCTTTGCTGCATTCAATTTTAAGTTTTGTTTAACATTTAAAAAAGTTTTTGAAATTTTTGTTTGAAAATTTTTTTGTTTGAAACTTTGGTTTGAAAATTTTGTTTCTAAAGTTTTGTTTAAAAAATTTTTGTTTGAAATTTTTGTTTCAAAATTTTTTGTTTCAAATTTTGTTTCGAAATTTTTGTTTGAAATTTTTGTTTCAAAGTTTGGTTTGACATTTTTAAAAGTTTGTGCACTCATTAGTAAAGAACCGGAACTGTTTAGAACAAAAACCTCTGGCAACATTGTGGTGCAATAGTACACGTCAGAACATGGTGTTGTACTTGAAATGAAAAAACACAATTCATTGAAATGGTTCATTTTATTACACTCCACATACATCCATACCAGATATATGATCTGGATATTGTCGATACAATGTATTTTGAACTTCTTGCACTAGTTTATCTTTAGCATATAATTTTAATTCCAATTGAAGTCTTTTAAGGTCTATTGCAATATCAATTGGTGGAAACTCTATGTCCATTTGATCACAAATAAACTGTTTATCAATACAGGTATGCACCCACGAACGATGTTGACAACCATCACAATATCTAGATACATGTTGTACAATATGCATAACACATTTTTCAAAATAGTACTTTTTCAGGAATATACTTGTTTTGTTGCACACTTCCACTGCATGTTTCACACACTGAAATACGTTGATGAATTTGTTCCATTCAGTTTGTGTTAGATACACCATGTTGCGAGGGGCATGGAATGTACTCTTTTTACGTAACAGCACCATCTTCTCAGCGTAACAGCAACAGGACTGTACGCATCACCACTTCATGATTTGAGCCTAATGATTTGACTATGGTCACATTTAGCTCATCATGAAAATAATCGTTCATTTGGTCGATTCGTGAACATAATATTTGCCATTCTTCACAGGTCAGTTGTACACCAAATTGTTCTGCTTTGCCCAATCGAATCACTGGTTCAAATGTTCTAGCATTGATACCAATCATCACATGTTTTGTTTGAAATATATTTATTGGATAATAGCTTGCGAAGATGAACTCTTTATCGTTAGAAGTACACATCTTTCCTCCTGAGAAGCACTTGCTCAAATGATTTCGTGGGATGATAGTGTATTGGTTGATTTATAGTTATTGCTGACGTCATAGGAAAGGAATGTGCTGACATTTGAATTCATGATTTCATCACAGTTACTGACGTCATGCTGACCAACCAAATTCATACAACTATGTCTGACGTCAAAGGAATGTGCTGACGTTTGAATTCATGATTTCATCACAATTGCTGACGAATCCGGCTGTGTACTAAATTCAAATTGATGACTTCGACCCAAGAATCCTTTATAACATAAAGATACAGATCCAGTATTTAAGAAACGCAAAACTTCTTCTTGTTTTGATGCTTCCATGGGAAAATATCTTGCTGGTAAAATTATATTCTTATCATATTCAAGCTTCACTACGATTCTTAATCCAAACTTTGTAGGGATTTTTTGGCTAGCTAAGATTCTATAAGGTACATTCTGTTGTAAATCAGTAATCTTGGTAAATGATTTCATCACATCACATGTGTTTAGAAACTGCAGACAAGTAGCCATGATGACGTTATCATGAATACTAACTAACTCGAACGATACTTATATATGGTGCAAAACTGATGACGTTGCATTATCATGTTCTGACGTGTACTATTGCACCACAATGTTGCCAGAGGTTTTTGTTCTAAACAGTTCCGGTTCTTTACTAATGAGTGCACAAACTTTTAAAAATGTCAAACCAAACTTTGAAACAAAAATTTCAAACAAAAATTTCGAAACAAAATTTGAAACAAAAAATTTCAAAACAAAAAATTTTGAAACAAAAATTTCAAACAAAAATTTTTTAAACAAAACTTTAGAAACAAAATTTTCAAACAAAATTTCAAACGAAAAAATTTCAAACCAAAGTCTCAAACAAAAATTTCGAAACAAAAATTTTTAAACTAAAAATATCAAACGAAAAAAAAATGTCAAACCAAAGTTTCAAACAAAAAATTTTCAAACAAAAATTTCAAAAACTTTTTAAATGTTAAACAAAACTTAAAACTGAATGCAGCAAAGATTTGAAAATCATCAACCAATCAGATTGCACGAAAGATAGTGATCAACCAATCAAATTGCATCAACAATAACTTTGCCAGTGTTGTAGCATGTATTTCCTTAAGACTATGAGTCATAAGATTCAATAAGGTTAGCTATGTATCCCTGTACACTACCTCATCAAGGTCAATCACGTGGTACATCGTATTGCTTACGTTTATATTTGGCTGTAATAATCAATACCAATGATGCATTCTCAAATTATCCTACAAAGTTTAAATGTACCAATGTCCTGGACTCCTAATCCCATCATAGGTCAATAACTGATCACGTGATCATACTAATATTTCACAATGATTTACCCAAAGAACAATTACCAATTATTGATATGACAATAAGAAATGTACCCCTCCCAAAATTTAAGATTGGTACACAAATACACCTGTGTCTTATGAAAAAGTAATAAATCCTGTACTTATTCAATAATAAAGCCGGTCAATAACCTTTAAATTTTGAATATTTGGCCATAAGAGGAATACCAATGGGTCCTAGAAAACGTTTACCGAATTTTGTTATTTGATAATTCCCAAATTTAAAAGAGAACGTAAACATATAGAGGTAATAAACCATATAACGTATTAAATAGGGGTCAATAACCTCCGAAATTTGATTTTTGGTAGTTCTTTACCCATGAAAGGGAACGATGTGGACCATCCAAATTTATAGTGGTACATATTGAAGACCTGTACGAAGATACCAAATGCTTATATTAAACAATTTCTAAAACTGAGTGGATGAGCCAAGATACCACTGCCAAATTTTAAAGGGTGCATCAATGTACCCATCTCTTATGATAGGAAATGAACCTAGATACATGGCCATATAACCATATACGGTTATAAGACCGCATCAAACGGGATAAATTGGGCCAAAAACCAAACACGTGGTACAACATATTGCTTATGTTTATATTTTGGCAATTTTTATCCATGAAAGGGAACAAGGTGGACCAGCCAAATTTATCATGATACATGTTGAGGCATGTACTATGATACCGAATGCTCAAATTGGAAAATTTCCAAAATTTAAGGGGGTTGGCCATGGTACACCTTCCAAAAATTTAAGGGGTGCATCAATGTACCCATGTCTTATAATAGGAAATGGACCAATATATACATGACCATATAACCATATAAGGTAATAGGACCTCATCCAAGGGGATAAATTGAGCCAAAACCAAACACGTGGTTGTACTAAAATTTGGCAATTTCGTACCCGTGAAAGGAAATGAGGTAAACCACCAAAATTTATAGTAATTTATATTAGGGTCCTATACTATAATACCAAACATATAAAAGAGACAATTTCCAAAATTAAAGGGGTGGGTCAAAGTACACCTCCCAAAAATTTAAACGGGTACACAAATGTACCTATGTCTTATGATAGGAAATGAATCCCCATACGTGACCATATAACCATATAAGGTAATAGGACCTCATCCAATGGAATAAATTAGGTAAAAAACGAAACACGTGGTACAACGTATTGCTTACGTTTATATTTGGCAACTTTGTACCCCTAAAAAAGAACGAGGTTATAGTAATATATATTAGGGTCCTATACTATTATACCAAATGTTTAAATTGGGCAATTTCCAAAATTAAAGGGTGGTCCAAGGTACCCCTCCCAAATTTTTCAAGGGGTGCATTAATATACCCATGTCTTATGAAAGGTAATGAACCCCTGTATACGCCCATATAAAGATATAGAATAATAACACCTCATCAAAGGTGATAAATTAGGTCAAAAGACCAAACACGTGGTTGTACTAAAATTTGGCAATTGTGTACCCATGAAAGGGAACGAGGTGGACCACCTAAATTTATAGTGATACATACTAGGATTCTATACTATTATACCAAATGTTTAAATTGGGCAATTTCTAAAATTGAAGGGGTGGGCTAAGGTACCCCTCCCAAATTTTTAAAGGGGTGCACCAATATACCCATGTCTTATGAAAGGTAATAGACTCCTGTATACGCTCATATAAACATATAAGGTAATAGGACCTCATCCAAGGGGATAAATTAGGTCAAAACCAAACACGTGGTACTACGTATTGCTTACGTTTATACTTTGGCAATTTTGTACCCCTAAAAGGGAACGAGGTGGACCATCCAAATTTATCATAATACATATTAGGGTCCTGTACTATAATACCCAATGTTTAAATTGGTCAATTTCCAAAATTTAAGGGGTGGGCCAAGGTACCCCTCCCAAATTTTTCAAGGGGTGCATTAATATACCCATGTCTTATGAAAGGGAATGGACCCCTGTATACGCCCATATAACCATATAGGGTAATAACACCTCATCCAAGGGGATAAATTAGGTCAAAACCTCCGAAATTTGACTTTTTGGCAATTTTTTACCCATGAAAGGGAACGACATAGACCCCCAATACTGATAGAGGTACATACTATGGTCCTAGGCTACCATACCAAATTTTTAGATTTGGCAATTTCCAAAATTTAAGGGGGGTGGTCCTATGTACCCCTGCCAAAATTTAGGGGGTGGGCCATGGTACCCCTGCCAAAATTTAGAGAGGGTGGTCCTATGTACCCCTAGGTCATTGACCCTGGCCAGGGACCATGGGTCCTGAGGCAGGGACCCAGGGGCCAAAAAGTTTCCTGAAGTAACCCCATTACTACTGTGTCTGTACCTGGGATTTACAAATTTCAAATATTTGGCGCTTTTCACAAGGAGATGGGTGCAATTCATAAATGCCAGAGATAATCCAGCTAGCGAAATTTAAAGTTTGAGTGCGGAGTTATGGCGTCTCGGCAAGGAAACCATTGTTATATACGTATTTCATATATTTATAATATGATAATTTTTATTTTGTATAATTCGTGTTTGGTAATTACGTCCAAATTAGCGGTGGTCGAGCCAAAGGTCACTAAGAAGGTTAATTTAAAATTCTCTCTTTCTCCTGGATTTGAAAATTTAGATATTTGTTCTGAGCTTGTAGTTGATTAATAGTTGGTTTTAACTTCTGAACTTCATATAAGGAAAATCCGCTTAGTTCGAAATTAGCTAGTTCTAGTAGGAGGCTACTAGGTTTGGAACGAAGGAGTCGGTGTCAAATATAGAAGTAGAACAGGAGAAAATAGAACAGGTGACTAGTTTTCTTTATCTGGGTAGTATTATTAGTAATGATCTGAAGTATGAATCCGAATGGTGATTACATCTCTTCGCCTGATTTATTTTCTTCTTACTATGCAATAGGGACGCAGCAGCTGCTGGACCGGGAGGAAGTGAAGTTTTTGCACAAAGAGCGCAACTCACTAAATCCGTCCCACTGAGAATTGAAGCAAAAATATTCCATCCACCATATAAACCAAAAAAATATATATTGTTTGGAAAAACGAGCCCTAAAAATAATACGTCAACTCAGTGCAAACTACTTCGAACAGCTGATGGGGGAATCTGGGTCCAAAAGTCAGAGTGGCTGCTAATCAAGGTAATCTTTCTATCATTAACTGATTTCATATGATTGTAGATTGTCTGTTGTGGTATCAGTACAAAAACTGTTACTTTTCATGTGCAAGTAAACAAAATACGGCAATTCAAAAATGTGTCTCATTTGAATCCACAGCAGGTTAGATAACAATATCTCCGGTGGTGTTAGACGTAAAATTCTAAAGGGGTTTCGCTATTTGTGGAGGGTACATCAAGAAAATATGTTTACTGCACTTCTACGTATAATAAGATATTATTATAAGGTACTGGAGAAAAGTAAAGAAGTGTACGTCAGTTACAAGAAGTTCGTTCGGGAAAACGGTAGAGACGTCACGTTTAGTGTGTATTAGTGGTAAGCACCCTATTGTTTTTCTTATTTTTTTCTTTTTTTCTTTTCTCAATGCTTCCGATGTGCAGCACCTGCCTCTTCTCTTTCATGGTACTAAAAAAATTAACTCACTCTATGGCCTATGGAACCCGAAGGTTCAATGCCGCGTTCACAAAGGCATTCCACTGACTTCTGTCCTTAGCCAACTGGATCCAGTTTCTACTTTATATTCCTATTTCTGCGAAATCCATCTTCATATTGTCTTCCAATCTGCTTCTAGGTTTCCCTAATAGTCGTTCTCCGATTGGTCTTCCTGTCAAGACTTTGAAAGCGTTTCTACTTTCTTTCATCCTAGCTACATGACCTGCCCACCTGGGCCTCCTAGACTTGATGACGCAAACAATGTTTAGTAAACCATATACATTATGTAGATCTTCGTTATGGAGTTTCCACTATTCTCCATTCCCGTTAGACTTGATTAATACTAGAACTATATAGGTAAGGGTTATTTAGCACACCTTTATTCCTTCTTCAAAACCTTTTTCCCAGTTAGCTGGATCGGCTTTCCGGATCGCTGTCCTCCACCTGTTTCTGTCTTGTGTCATATCCATTGTGACATCACACAGCACCATGTCATTCTTCACACAATCTCCTCGCTTCTTCTTTGGTCAGCCTCACACTCATTCTCCCATTCAGTTCTATAGCATCCACTCGATGAACTACGTATTCCAAAGGTCTTTTTCTTAAATACCCAAACCATTGAAGTCTTGTAGCTTTTCTGCTACTAGTCTTATCTTTTCTATTCCTCGGATCATTTCATTCTTAATTTTGTCCTTCCGCGTCACGCCACACATCCACCGCAGCATCATCTCTGCAACATGCAACTTCAGTTCCTCTCTCTTCTTCGTCATCTAATATTCTGCTCCCTATAATATGACAGATCTCACTACTGTTTTGTAAACTCTTTCTTTAAGGCGTAATGATATCCTACGGTCATACAATACTTTTGTCTCTTCTCTCCATTTTGTCCAACGGCTGCTAATTCGGCTGTTTACATATTCTATTCCTTCATTTTTCTGTAGTATTGATCCCAAGTAGTTGATTTCCTCGTCATTGCCACCTCTTCTCCGTCCAGTCGTATTTTCGATTGTCTGCTGAATGGGCAATGTAGATATACTGTCTGGTTTTTACTAATTATAAGACAATTTCTATCCAATTCTCCTCTCCAATTTATTTTGTAGTGCTTCTTTGGTTTCACCGACCAGCACGATGTGGTCCGCAAATAGCATATTCCAAGGTTCTAACTCATGTATATCCTTTGTAAACTCGTCCATTGCAACTGCAAAAAGGTATGGATTGACGAGATCCCTTATAAAGTCCCACTTTTACTGTGAATTCTTCTGTTATTGC
The DNA here is from genome assembly GCF_964235325.1 of Thermobia domestica. Classification (NCBI taxonomy): domain Eukaryota; kingdom Metazoa; phylum Arthropoda; class Insecta; order Zygentoma; family Lepismatidae; genus Thermobia; species Thermobia domestica. Next base: position 183,362,815 of record NC_137466.1, on the reverse strand, counting down.
ACACGTGCTTCTGACTCTTGTTCTACATCTATCTTACCTACCTTGCATAAGCATATTTAGCATATCTTTATTTATTTGTTTATTAAACAAGTAATAGCAAACAAAATGTTTTAAAAACCACAGAAATTGACACAATACCACTCACTCTTGCTTTGAAACTTCTTGTGTAAAATAAAAGCCAAATTCTGACCAAAGCATATACTATTTAATAAATAATATCGCTACAGTTTCGGCAAGGTATTTTTGTTTTCATCAGACAAGATAATGTGTCTGATGAAAACAAAGATACTTTGCCGAAACTGTAACGATTTGATTCATTAAACAGTATATGCTTTGGTCAGAATTTGGCTTTTATTTCATAAATTGACAAAGCAGAAAATTGTTTTGTTTTTAGGTAGCCATACTTCAATTTGTAGTATTTACTACGAAAACATACAAACTGCCGCTTTCTTTTAGTCCGTACTAATGCCCAAGTGGAGATGATGCAATCGTCAGGACTTCCTAACAACACATATATACCTACTAACGACAATATATATACATCCGAATTTTACAGGAGGTGGGGGCGGACGCTTTCGCTTTTTCTTTCAGTCATTTTTTAAAAAGCTTTCTATTCACGTACCAATGTTGCTTTTCTGTAGCAGATTCTACAACTAAAAGAGTGCCTTTTACAACATTCAGTATTTGTATTAAATTCTATGTTCCATCAGGGACTGGCTATCTTGATTGATTTTCAAACTGATATCTCTTCGGGTGCCAAGAAGTGGGTTATGCAACACAACATATCCATGGTGTCATTTTGGTTACCTAAGCACCTAATCCAATGCATGGAAGTTATACATCTTGTCATGTCTTTTTACAATACCATACCATTTGAGAAACAGATACAAAAACATTGCGGTTTTGGTATAAAATTTCGCTTGTATTTCGTTAGCCGTTGGAAAACACTATTGTGATCTTCAGGTATTCTACTAGAAACTAGAATAGACGTAATATAAGTTCAGTTTACAAAATTAAAGGTATTAACGGCAGTTTTGGGTATGATCACTATGATGTTAGATTAACGCAGTGCTCAATCAACTTAAAAAAAAAAAAAAATCCCAGCTTAATGTACCTAGATTCTGTACATTACTCATTCATATTGATATTTCTTGCATTTACCATGCGTCAATATTTGTGACACAGAAGATAGTTAGGCTGCAAATAAGCTTTTTTTTTTTCAATTTTATTATGTTTTATTTATTTATTTTTCACTATTAAGAAACAGTTGCATTTTCTTACCTGAAATTGGAAGCAATAAAAAATCTTTTAGACTATTGACATGTGGAATTGATATATGGGTAGCGCAACCGGGTTGTATTTTTCCACCATTCATATAAAAGTCTACGTGTCCTAAAAAAAAAAAAAAAAAAAAAAAAAAAAAAAAAAAAAAAAAAGAGATTAAAAATACAGTTTATTACAAATACAGTTTACTATAATTTTACTTCTATTTTCAGCTCTCGCAAGAAATAGTGTAGCTAGGCCTTTTAGTGAATTCCCTCGTAGCTAAGCGGTTATCGTACGTGCCTTGGGCGTGGGAAACCCGGGTTCGATTCCCTGTAGAGCTCATGTGGTTTGGATCCCACGTTAAGCTGTAGATCCATGTCTCATATAGCCTCACTGTTGAAAGGGACGCTAAACTCAAATCAAAGAAACTAGGCCTTTTAGATGAACATTAACGTTCCGCGGACAAACTTGAAGCCCCCGCTAATTGGAAATGAAATGATATATTTCAGTTTAACGTCCCCACGATTATGCCCTTTATGCTAAGGGAGACGATAATTAAGGCAAGTGAATGATAATGGAAGACTTGTTGGAATGAGAAAGTGGGAGGAAACAGGAGAACCCCGAGAAAACCTACGGACACGATGTTGTCCACCACAAACTCACTTGGGCAGGGTTCGAACTAAGGACCCCATGCACCAGAGGTAAGCCCTGCCCCCAAAGGCACCGTGACACCCACCCTAATTGGATCGAAGATAGTATTTATTACATCAACGGCAATTTGAGGAAGTCAAGGGTTTGTTCCCAGTTACATTCATAATTCATCATGTTAAGTTGTTGTGGGAAACTACAGTATAGTCAGGGGCGAATCCAGGACACACTCCTTGGGAAGTGGTGGTGGGAGAGGGAGGTGAAAATTTCTCAATTTTTCCCTCTTTCGCCGGGCTTTTGCAGCACCAGTGCCTATATCGCTGCAAGGGGGTCGGCTGACCCTTCGCGTTCTACCTGGATCCGCCTATGAACACAGTACAGAACACAGTATTAGAGTATAATACAGAATTATTGAGACTATTACATATTTATCTTCCAACTTTCAATCAGTAATGGTATTCAATAATCAAAACTGATGTATCGTATTTGCCAGCGTATAAAACGTACATGTACTTCTTTTTCCTTTGATAATAAGTCCTAAAAAGAAATGAGTTTTATACGCCGATATATAGATTAGTCTCGATCCTGTGTTGTTTGATGTCTTCCATATTTTCCTTACTATGTGCAACACCGTTCCAGTTAGGTATAGTTCATTGAAATAGTAAATGTAGTTTGAGTACAAATGCTTTATTTACCGTTTTATAGTATGTATGATTTTCTCTCAGATGTGCATGTGATTAGTCGTACCATAAATTCTGACACAATATTGGAAGTGAATTATTACGAAAGCGTTAAAGATACTTTAATATCCTTAATGTATAGATTACTTAACAGATCTAACGAGCACAGAGCACCAATTACTTTTAAAATTGGTTGCCGCTGGCTTTCACACAGTCCTTAAGTCTCTGCGTCCACTCATCTATAAAATTATGCTCTGTCTCTATAGGGAAACCCGCCACTGCCTTCATCAGGGAAAGTTTCAGACTGTCAATAGTGGTATATCTCTTCTTACAGACCATGCCCTCAAGCACTGACCACAACTTGTAGTCCAACGGGTTGAGGTCAGGGCTGATAGCAGGCGAATCATCTAGAGCAATGAAGGCTGAGGCATTTCTAATCAGCCACTCCTGGATGGAGTGTTCATTGCGGGCTGGTACGGAATCCTGTTAGAAGGTCCAATGTTGTTTCCTGAACAAAATGTTACTCAAAAGCTTCACAACAGGGTTCAGAACAGTATTTTCGTATACTGTGGCTGACGCTTTCATCCCTTTTTCCACAAAAATGCAGCTTGGTGGTGCCATCATACGCCACTCCCCACCAAACCTTGACTGATGTCGGATGATGACTCCTATGGATCTTTAGGGTTTTCTCCCGAGATTCCTGGGAAATTCAAGCATATACTTGGTCAATTTGTCGATTGAAAGCTTCCTCAATGTTGAATATCTTTTCATCTCTGAAAAGAATTCTCCTGTGTCCATTTTTTGCGTAAAGCTGCAATAGGCGTTTTGCTTTAATCACCCTCTGCTCTTTTTGACATGTATTGAGGAAGTGACCTGTACTTCGCCGGTAAGCCTTCAACCCAAGTCACTTCTTAATACACGAGACATTGACATTTTGGAAATGTTCAGCTCACGAGAAAGCACTGACTGCTTTCGTTACAGGATTTCTCTCAATACGAGCCGCCATTGGTTGCATTAACTTTTTAGTTCTTACTCTGCTTGGGCGGCCTTGCCTTGTGCAATCACCAACTGTCTCAGACTCCATGAATTGCTTGATGGTTCAATACACGAAAGATTTGCTAATATTCAACTTTTAAAGTGTTGTGAATATCACGGGGCTGATTAACACAATTTATGAAGAGCTATTTCTGCCACACGATTTTTGTAATCGATCCACTCCATAGTTACACCTTTACAAACACACTTTCTTTATGACAGCTCAACTCACAATGACCCACTCCACTCTCTTACACAGGCGGATTGACTGCGACCTTTAGAACTGAATATACACCCTGCCTCAAAATTTGGGTCAATATTCAATATGACTAGGTACTGTTCGTCAAGCATTAACTCCGCCCACATTTTCTGCAAAATATCATTTCTAGTTATAGAGATGAAAAATAGAATTGTCTCGTCCCGATCCTTTCATCTTGATTTTTGGAAAGCTTATTTTGCAAATTAATATACAAAACTAATGCCCTCATTTTTTTCTTAATTTCATCGAGAAATTATTAGAATCCTTCTGTGTCACGAGATGTTCAAGAAAGGTTGTAATATAACAACCTTTAAATGAAGTTTGTTATTAAAAGTATATTGTGTTATGATTTGTGTATCTTTAAAAGGTGATAAATGGTCTTCATTGTGTTCGTACAATCATCTTATCTTATCACTTTAGACTTTTCTTACTGTGAATCATATATCACTATAAACAGTGACTGATATATAAGAATTGGATGAACCAGGGCTTTGTGAACCATATATCACTATAAACAATGACTGATATCTAAGAATTAGATGAACCAGTGTTTTCTGAATCATATATCACTATAAACAGTGACTGATATCTAAGAATTGGATGAACCAGTGTTTTCTGAATCATATATCACTATAAACAGTGACTGATATCTAAGAATTGGATGAACCAGTGTTTTGTGAACCATATATCACTATAAACAGTGACTGATATCTAAGAATTGGGTCAACCAGTGTTTTGAGAATTATATCTCACTATAAACAATGACTGATATCTAAGAATTGGGTGAACCAGTGTTTTGTGAATTATATCTCACTATAACACTAACTGTTATCTAAGAATTGGGTCAACCAGTGTGTTCTGAATCATATATCGCTATAAACAGTGACTGATATCTAAGAATTGGGTGAACCAGTGTTTTGAGAATTATATCTCACTATAAACAGTAACTGTTATCTAAGAATTGGGTCAACTAGTGTTTTGTGAATCATATATCACTATAAATAGTGACTGATATCTAAGAATTGGGTGAACCAGTGTTTTGTGAATCATATATCACTATAAATAATGACTCATATCTAGGAATTGAGTGAACCAGTGTTTTGTGAAACATATATCACTATAAACAGTGACTGATATCTAAGAATTGAGTGAACCAGTGTTTTGTGAACCATATTTCACTATAAACAGTGACTGATATCTAAGAATTGGGTGAACCAGTGTTTTGTGAATTATATCTCACTATAAACAGGGTCTGTTATCTAAGAATTGGGTCAACCAGTGTTTTCTTAATCATATATCACTATAAACAGTGACTGATATCTAAGAATTGGGTGAACCAGTGTTTTGTGAATTATATCTCACTATAAACAGTAACTGTTATCTAAGAATTGGGTCAACCAGTGTTTTCTTAATCATATATCACTATAAATAGTGACTGATATCTAAGAATTGGGTGAACCAGTGTTTTGAGAATTATATCTCACTATAAACAGTAACTGTTATCTAAGAATTGGGTGAACCAGTGTTTTCTGAATCATATAGCACTTTAAACAGTGACTGATATCTAAGAATTGGATGAACCTGTGTCTTGTGAACCATATATCACTATAAACAGTAACTGATATTTAAGAATCGGGTCAACCAGTGTTTTCTGAATGATATATCACTATAAACAGTGACTGATATCTAAGAATTGGATGAACCAGTATTTTGCGAATTATATCTCACTATAAACAGTAACTGTTATCTAAGAATTGTGTGAACTAGTGTTTTGTGAACCATATCTCATTATAAACAGTGACTGACATCTAAGAATTGAGTGAACCAGTGTTTTGTGAATCATATATCACTATAAACAGTGACTGATATCTAAGAACTGGGTAAACCAGTGTTAGACTCGAAATCTTTAGTCTCGTCTCGCAAACAAAATGAGAATTTTCGTGCTTTTTGTCTCGGCTCCAGCCATTGTCTCTAAAACTACTGTGACACAATTGGAACAGATAAACGCAAAACATCTCTTAACAAACCCACAAAGATCAGTAATCCTAGACACCTGTCATATGGTTATGAAATTGTTTGAAGAAGAAAAACTTCAAATAATTTGCTCTTGCCAAAGACGGCCGTCAGTTTATTAAGCTGAAATCGGTTTAAACCGAGATAAATCAATAATAATAATAATGATAATAAGTAACAGTAGTAGTAATTCTTGTTATTATTCTTGTCGTAGTAATGGCAGTAGAGCCAGTAGTCGAATCAATAACTATATACTTAATATACTTATGTATATAACAGTAAAGTCTAAAAAGGTTACCCATACTTAACCTTAAAACAACACTCTGTAATCATGTTTAGCTGGTTTGCGTACTAAATTCTTTTTAAATCTAAGCAAATTTTATTAATTTGCAATGACCGTAAGATCATATGATAAAGTCTTCCTTTTCTTTACAAAAAAAAAAAATCCTAACTGTAATTGCAGAGAAGTTACATATAAACTATATGTATTACCTTTGTCTGCACTTTCAAAAATTGATTTTTGTAATATACAGGGTGCAGCAGAACCAACTAAGCAGTTTTAAGGAGCAATAAAAAGTAAATCTGGATATATAGAGAAAAAATGTTTTTATTTTCTAAATTAGTACAATATACCATTTTACATTCATTTAGTTTTGAAAATAATGTCCTTAAGATGGCGGCCGTTAGCATCAATACATTGTTGTAGACGATCCCTGAAGTTTCGATCAGCTCTTACACACATATCGCGAGGTATGGCATTCACTTCGTCAATAATCCGCTGTTTTAACTGTGGTAGGGTGTGAGGGCGGCTTTTGAAAGCCTTTTCCTTCAGATATCCCCAACGAAAGTAGTTACAAATGCTCAAATCTGATGACCGCGCAGGCTACTCGACATCACCCCTCAAAGAGACGAGGCGTCCCGGAAACATTTCTCTCAAACATCAAGTGGAATTTGAGCTGTGTGAGCAGTAGCTCCATCCTGTTGGAACCACAAGTCCCCCAGTCCATGTTCTTCAACAATCTCGTTCATTCTGGGTTGCAGAAAATTTTTCAACATTGAAACATAACGTGTGGAATTCACTGTCACGGACAATCCTTCCTCAAAAAAGCTCGTTGTGTAGCGATCACAGATCTGTTGTTTTGATAATAAGCGCGAATGGCAAAACCACGATGTGCACCGGTCCAGATCATATTAGCTACTGAAATGGGGTACACGACTGAACAAAGGCAGACTACGTGCAACTGCCTACCTCCACCACAGCTCTCGCAGGTAATTGATAGAAACTGCTTAGTCGGTTCTGCCGCACCCTGTATAATCTTCTTTGTCGTGTGATTTATTTAATACTTGATAATAGTTACGTCGATCTAGATGTAAACTTCTTCGAAGATCCTGATCTAATGTAAAATTCTGATTTACTAAGTCTTATTTATACCCAGTTTGAGCTTCAAGAAATATTCTAATTAGCTAATAATTCTGCCAGAATCAATCACAGTACTTCATCATGCATATTTTTTTTTTTAAATCCAAGTTTATAAAATGTATACGCTATTGTTTATTATCATTAAGAATAAAATTTACATTTACCAGCTGCGCCCATTATGCCGAAACCAAAAAATGGTATGAATGGTTTTCCATTGGTATGAATGACATCCACAAAGTCTGCATCTGATTTATCTAACCGTACTGAAGTATCTGCTCCTTCAAATTCAGGTTGGGCTGGATCTAATCCTGAAAATGAGACGTTACCGCGAGATATGAGGTTAATGGTATATTTCTGTAATGTACTGATTGATAAAATAATAATAATAACCATTATTGGTATTCTACCATTATTGGCAGATTACTTGCCACTAACTTACAAGCTTCTATGCACCACATCTTCAGCTAACCCTTTGTCTTGTGGTAGGAATATCCTGTTTTAATATCGTCCTCAACTGCTGTCTCTTTCCCCCTTCCTGCTCTTGCTGTCACCATACTCTCTAGCACGCCTCTCATGATAGAGTTTCTTCTCAGCCAATGTTCCAACCAGGTTCTCTTTCTCTTTCTAATTACGTATAAAAATCGTTCTTTTCTCCCTTTTTGTTTCTAACATATTCATGAAATGCTCACCTATATTTTGAACTAGTTCACTTCCAACGTTGTCTTTATTTTTTTATATTTTAACTGATAGAAAAAACTGTATTATTCATTTCCTACACTTGTTTTAAAAGAAGAAACAATTAATAACACTTAACCTAATTCCCTAATTTATAACATCTTTTTTCTCATAAATGTTTGATTTCCTATTTTAACATTTAGTAGTTTCTGTGAACTTAAAGCCATCCTTTAAAAATCGTGAATACAATAAGACATTATGTAGGTCCTGGGTTCTTTCCCTGTGGGTTACTGTTTGAGACAACAGACTTAATGGTATCGGGTTTGATCCCTGAACGTCCTTGTACTGATTCATGAAAGAAAACAGACTCTTGGACTGGATGATACCAACCCACAAGTACATATATTAACCAACTAAGAAAAAAAAAAATGGTGAAAGTCGGGATTCGAACCATGGACTATTGGCATTAAGTTAATACCGTGTTCGTGGTATATTCCTGTGTTCACCTCCCCCGAATCAGCTGATTGTTCTTTACGATGGTTACCCAGTGTTACGGTTAGGACTTCGGGGGACATTGGGTGTAAATCCACACCATGTATTCTGCAACTGAAAACAATCACTTGGCACTGCAGAAGCTGTAAACATAATAAAATATATGCATGCACAATATTTAACCTATAACATAAAATATCATTGCATGATATACACACTTTCACTTTCTCACAGTAATATTACTTGGTGTAATAACACCCACAGAATACATATTTCATACGTATATTTCAAACCTTTTAATAATAATAAACACTTCACATTTTACAAACACTGAAATAAATTTTTGTGAATGAACTGATTAGACCTCTTTCGTACGTATCCGCGACCGAGACACAAAATTCCCGCACGCGTGATTACGGTTACGGAAGTTAGTTGACCGAAAAACGTAAACACTGTTCACTGGAAATAAGAAATTTATGCACTGTTCGTTCAAATCATTTCACTCCTCGCACATTCTGGTTCCACGATCTTTTTTGTTTAACGTAGATTACTATATTCCATCTTTTCACACACTTTTATTCATAATTGGGATTTTCCGTAGTATTTTAATAATAAAAACTTTCTCGTAGGCCATTATTTATATGGAGAAGCTAGTAATTGCGTGAGTTTCTTGTGTTGCGTTGAGAATTTCACTACCTGTGCCTTACTTCCTTTGAGGCACGATTTAACTTAATTTCTAAGTAAAAATATCATAGTCATTAGTTGCACCATTATGAAGGAATCACACTCATTATAGGATGTATATTTTACTATAATCACAAAATAAACACAAAAAAAATAAGTGGGAAGTAATGTAAAGTTGTCCATCTTGGTTTGCCGTTGGAGTCCCACTCCTCGCGCCCTGTGTGAGTGCCACTCTCTTCCCACACAATGGACGTGTAGGAATATAGTTTTATAACAAAAAAAATACTTCCTGTAAAACATTTAGTTTTTAGGTAATTGCTCCTCTCATAGGAACTATTGATTGATTGTTGCGTTATTAACAGTATATTAATTACACTTAAACAAATGGTAAAATGAATAATTACTATTTATCACAAAATATGCAAATTATAACATATAGTCCGTTGCTTCACAATTCAGCTTGTACAGAGGTGGGGAGAAAGCCAAGCTGTGACGAATTCTTCTTCCAAATTAGGTTATGCGAAGAAGGATGTGGCCAACACACACACACACACATTCAAACACTTGTGAGAGAAGAACTTCGCAGTTTTTTAATTTCCAAGAATTCTGTCTCGCTGAGCAGCTGTATATACGAGAGTTGTTAAAGGAGTGTATAACGATAGCATTATAACATAGACCCACAGCTTACGAGGAAGCAAGAGCGGATACAGTCAGAATATGTTCGATTTAACATGTTTAGGGTTACCATACGTCAGCAATTATGAGGACATGTCCACATTTTGAGAGTAAAAATTCTTATCTGCATACATATTCCAAAATTCCCTGATTTATCCGTATTTCCTAACTCAAATGTATTATCGACTCAATTTAAGACATTCCAGACGTCTATACGTTTAGCTACTTGTATTCAAAGAAGGAATTATTAAAAGAAAGACTAGATCTACTTTAAAACATGAATAGACAAAGTCTATATCTATCTATCTATCTTTAAAAGTAGAAGATAAAACTTGTACGTAAATAATTGTATGTTAATAACATTTACAAATAATACAACAAACTACTTAATTCAACTTATTGTTAAAATAATAATACAGTATTTATAAATGTAGCCACAACATTGAACAGAAAAAAGTAACGAAACTACGAAACACCTGTTATTCTAAATATTTTCCCATGATGAGCTTCTACTCCATTGCCGATGTACGAAGCTGTTTGAGCTCCCAGACTGTGACCAATGACGTAGATTGATTTAACGGAAAGCTTTTCTTGCGCTACTAAATAATTCGCTAACCTGGAAAACATATTGAACAAGTGTTTTATATATACATGTACCAAGAAAATAATAAAAACATAATGTTAGAAATAGTGTATAGTATTGTTCAAAATATCTTGCCTGCCCACCTTGTTTTAGAAGATCGAAGTCTGACAACCATATGTAGGAAATTCTAATATTTTGGTTCTTAATGTAGATCTCAAATTACCAACGAAAATCAAAATTTGTTTTTTTTTTTATTATTATTATTATTCCAACTGTAGATTAAATAAACTGAACTTTTCAAAAACAGGTTGGTAGCCAACAAATAATTTTTTTTTAACACAAGACTATACATTACGAGCTCTTTCGTTAATGTACTTCATCACATAGATAGGAAAAAAAATTGAGTAGGAAGAGAAGCGTCTAGGTGCGCAGTACATTGGAATTCAGCACCATCAATAGTGTTACTAGGCTGTAGTTAGATGAATTTTAATATAAAACTAATGGAACAGGTGGTGCAGGAAGAAGAAGAAATGAAGAGAAAATAAAAAAATAAACGATCAGAAATTAATAAAAATAAAATAAAATTTCAAAATTTCAAATAATAAGTAGGAAATATGTAATAATTATGAAAATAAATAAATATACATCTAGAATTTATATAATTTTTGTATTATTTTTTTTAAACATTATTATAAAATATTTATTTCTTTATTTATTGATTTTGTTAATTTTTTCCTAAATTTTAATTCTTTTATGAAATATTTCTTAGCTCTTCTGCAGACCTACGCACCCAAATAGTTTTATCTTCAAACACTAAACGTCATATATTTACAATCTGGTAACATTATCACTTTACAGGGACTCCGGTGGCTCAGTGATAGAGCGTTCACCTTGGGTGCCTCCGGTTCGATCCCAGCTCGCGCCAAGTGAACTTTGTGGTAGACAAACACCGTGTTCGTGGATTTTTTCGAGATTCTCCCGTTTTCTCTCACTTTCTTCATTCCACCACTTCATTCATTCCTCGTCATCATCGTCTCTAGCCTAGCCGGCATAATCATGGAACGCAAAACTAAAAGATTTCCTACTAACTATCACTAGTGGGAGACCCGAGTTTGATTCCTGGCGGGAGCTCAGGTGGTTCGGATTCTATGTTAATCAGTAGGTCCCGTCTCATATAGCCTCGCTGCTGAAAGGGACGTTAAACTCAATATCAACTCAACGAACTATTAGTTTACCAAATGAATAATCTTTACTTTGTTTCTTTCTTTCTACGTCATTATCTGTTAGTTTTCAGCGAAAGTTCTTTGTTTCAGTTGGATGATAATGCTTTTATTGTTATCTGCTGATCTTTCTGTTTTACTTCTTCCCTATGATAATGCTTTTATTGTTATCTGCTGACCTTTCTGTTTTACTTCTTCCCTATGATAATGCTTTTATTGTTATCTGCTGACCTTTCTGTTTTACTTCTTCCCTATGATAATGCTTTTATTGTTATCTGCTGATCTTTCTGTTTTACTTCTTCCCTATGATAATGCTTTTATTGTTATCTGCTGACCTTTCTGTTTTACTTCTTCCCTATGATAATGCTTTTATTGTTATCTGCTGATCTTTCTGTTTTACTTCTTCCCTATGATAATGCTTTTATTGTTATCTGCTGACCTTTCTGTTTTACGTCTTCCCTATGATAATGCTTTTATTGTTATCTGCTGATCTTTCTGTTTTACTTCTTCCCTTCCTTACCTATTGAAGCTTCTTAAAGAATAACTTATAGTGTAGTTTCCCATGTTACCATTGTTTGTGCTATACACTAGTAGGTAACTGGAACAAATAAAAAAAGATACGAAAAATAAGTTAATCAGGAGGTAACATTAAAATCACCTATCATTCACCTATTAACGAAGGAGAACTTTCGCTGAAAGCTTTAGCAGATAGTGAAGGGAATCTAGGAAGGAAGAAACAAATTAAAGATTATTCAGCAGATAGGAAGAAAATAAAGATTATTCTGCGGATAATGTAAGAAAGTTGAGGGAAGGAAAAAAGTGAACAATATTCAGTAGATAGTGAAGGAAAGGTGTAGGTGAAGAAAAAAGATTATTCAATAGATAGTGAAGAAAAGATGTAGGAATAAAATAGATTATTCAGCAGACAGTAAAGGGAAGATGTAGGAGGGAAGAAAAAATTAAAGATTATTCAGCAGATGGATAACAGATGTAGGAAGAACATGAAGAATATTCTGAGGATAAAGAGGGACAATTATGGGAGGGAAAAAATTGAATAATATTCAATAGATAGTGAAGGGAAGATGTAGGAAGAAGAAAGGTTATTCAACAGATAATGAAGCAAAAATGTAGGAATAAAAAAAGATTATTCAGCAGACAATATATGGAAAATGTAGGAAGAAAAACATGTAAAGATTATTCAGCAGATAGAGGACGGATGAAGGAAGAAAATAAAAACTACTCTGCGAATAATGCTGGAAAGTTGGGGGAAGGGATAAAAAAAATAAGATTATTCATCCAATACAGAAGGAAAGATGTAAAAAGAAAGAAAGAAATTAGATATTAGGAAAGTCGTTCAGAAGATTTAGTAATAAGTCATCACGGAACTCAATCACGTGATAGTGTGGAAAGAGTTTGAAAGAGTGGAAAGAGTGGAAAGAGTTTGAAAGCAAAAGTAGAGGAAGGAGATAAAAATAATAGGATGGGTTGGTCGGTAAGAGTACACTAGAAAGAAGGCATGATTATTGAAAGGAGACATTTATAAAAGCATAAATATGTATAATGATCAAAAATGAATAAAAAAGAATTGAAATATAAAAAATCGTGGAGAAACAAAAAAGAGTAGAAACTATAACAATGATAGATAATACCAAATTGAAATTATATAGTAAAATTTTGTGTGTAAAAAATAATAAAAAATAATGGCAGAAGCAAAAATAGGCGTACAAGAAACAGAGTATAGTAAGCTATGATAGTTATAGACGGATAATACTATACTGATAGTAGAAGGTTCGCTGCGGACCAATAGCTAAGAGGTTATCAGTTAGGATCAGCTTCTCCTACTATTAACTTTAACTTAACTGAAACTTTCAGTCTTTTGTATGGATAAATACACATTCACAGACAAGTTGTTAAGGATTTCTCATAACTTATTTCATTGCATAATAATAATAATAATAATAATAATAATAATAATAATAATAATAATAATAATAATAATAATAATAATAATAATAATAATAATAATAATAATAATAATATTTATTTCTGTGCCACGAACACCTAATGGCAAAAATAAAGCACCTTATCAGATAAAAATAAACACATATTGCATACGATATTATAACTTATCTACTGAAACAATTAAAAATAATGATAAAATAAAATAGTATCGGATTAAACAATAATTCCTTGTCAAATTAAAACCAAAAAATTTTTAGTCTCAAAATGGATACATGGTCAAAAATACTACAAATGATATTTGTCAAACTTTAAAGTTGATGCTTCTGTAGTGATAAATATAAATTATACTCAATTAAAAGAATTGGACACTCTTCTTAAAATTACAGATTTTGGATTTACAGGAACTAATGTTGATCCTTTTCTCATATTATACATTGGTAGTCTTATACCTATATTATGTAAGCAGTATTCACTATGAATCTATTGTCTAGTATTTCCTGAATAAAATCTCTTTCAGTAAGTGTTCTCCTGTCACTTAATGCTTGTAATCCCCAAAATTGATTCCAGTATTCATAACTACCTGAGTAGTAATATCTATTCATTTTTTTGGCATCGTACCGAAATAAAACATTTTTGGACTGACTCAATTTTGTTTGCCAATAATTATTCCTATATTGTTCCAAATAACTATACCAAACTTGATTTTGCAAGTATCTTGTATAAATATACAGATACATTTATAGACTAATAATAATAATAATAATAATAATAATAATAATAATAATAATAATAATAATAATAATTGGCTGTAGGACTAAACGGAAATCTGGCTGCTCCGCTATTTCCTTTTTTTTTTTTTTTTTTTTTTTTTTTTTTTTTTTTTTTTAACGTTCAAGTTCCAAATGATTATGTCTTCTACTGGCACGCTTACTTTATATTAACTTGATAGCATGATATATTCATTTTGTAATCAATTTTCAGAAGCCTGTTAAAATCACATTAAACTATGCTAATTGTTCAATTCATCTCAGATATTTTGTTGCTATATAGCTTATCGAGGGAAATTATATTCCATATAATAGTATTTATGTACTAAGAAACTATGAATTTAAGGTAAATCCAAGTTAGCTTATTCCGTCTTAGTGTTCTGGTTACGGACAGGGTTGTTTCTGACATTAACACCCGTGAACACAAATCATCCCCCTTCCCCCAAATATGCTAGTTTGGTATTAGAACGGTTTTCTGCCTCAAGTGTCCAACGGAGAGTCTATTATTCATCATTTATAGACTCGCCGTGTCTCAGATTGGTAACTGGTGAAAAATATAATTCTTAACGGTATGGAATACATGAGGATCTTCATTTTCTTTCTCATTGATTAATATGGGGAACCATTTTTCTTTTATTTTTTGAAACGAACGGAGATTTTAATTAAATGAAATGAGGTTTCTATAGGATGAGGCAAAGGTTACGAAGGGACTATAACTTTTTTTTTTTCAATTTATCATTAGTTTCCATTGATATTTCATAGACTTAAAGACCAAAGTAGGAGATTGTTTATATTATGTGTGGAATATAATCTCAGGTAGACGTCCGCCATTATGGGCATCACAGTTACGGGCTCTATGAGACTTATAATGCCCAACACCTACCAGAGATTATATTCCACACATAGTGTAAACAATCTCCATCCTTGGTCTATAAGCCTGTGAAATATTAATGGAAACTAATGATAAATAAAAAAAAAGAAAGTTATTCACAGTTATAACCCTTCGTGACTTTTGGGCCAGCCTGTACTTTAACAATCCATGGTTATGCCCTTGAGGTTAAATGAAACAGATGGTTAATGAAAGTCAACGGCTCTGAAAGAATTGAACGGAATAATCATGTAAGGGAAACGGGAGAACCTCTAGAAAACCCACGGACATGGTGTTGTCCATTATAAATATCATGACCTGGGATCAAAGGCCAAAGACCAGAGGTAAACGCTGTACCACTTAGCTATCGTGCTCCAAGAATATTAGGATATTGATTTCTAATTCAAATCTAGTTATGTGTTCCTTTTTTTGTCAAAATGTGTTTGCGTTCAGTACCATATTTAAGCAATAATCCATAGCTTGGAACGGCAAGTTTTGGCGCTTTTCTAAATTTAGATCAAACACTTCACTTACTTTTCTAACATTTGCACTAGATCAAATACTTTACTGTATATCTCTCAATGTTTTCAATATTTTAAAACATATGTGGATATTTACGTAAATAATAGATTACACTTGAATATTATTTCACCAGTTAAATGAAATGAAATGAAATCTTTAAGTTTTACGTCCCAAGGTTATGCCAGGTAGGCTAAAGGAGACGGTGATGATGACGACTGATTGAAAATGGTGGAATGAAGAAAGTGGGTGGAAACGGGAGAACCCCGAGAAAACCCATGCACTCGTTATTCGCCCACCACAAGGTTCACTTGGCGCGAGCTGGGATCGAACCAAGAACCATATACACCAGAGGTGGACTGTTTACCACTGAGCCACCGCGGCCCCATTCATCAGTTAAAGTTCAGTAAAAGCTGAATATAGGGTTAAAATACGTCCCGTTTTGACCAGGACAGTCGTGATTTGGATGCTCTTATCCAGGTATCCCTTTCTTTGGTTTACATTTTACTTCCGTTTGCGGTCATAACAATCTTTTCAATTCCTTTCCGTGTGTGCTCTACTCCTCATTGGCATATTCTGAAATATTATTTTTGATACTACCTACTTTTACATATCTAAGATTAATGAACAGTACGCTTGAATATTGATAAAGTACGTTACGTCATGGAATAATAATCTTTCGATCTAGGATACTGTTACTTCTCTACCCATCATCACTTAAATTAAACATAATTTTCTTACAAGGACCAGAAGGCAATTGGAGAAATTTATTGGAGAATTGAATGATGAAAGAAAAGGTATCATATTAGAGAAGGAAATAGAAAAAGAAGGTGTAATAAATTTCTTAGATATCAAAGTAAAGAGAACAAAGGAAGGAAATTTTATAACATCGTGGTTTCAAAAAGAATGTGCATCAGAAGTATACTGCAATAAAAGAAGTGATGTCGATGAAGGAACAAAAATTAATTTCATTAGGAATACGGAAGAGAAGATCAAAATGATAAATACGAAGGAAGATCAAAAGGAGAAAGATATAGAAAGACTATGGGAACAATTGAAAGACAATGGTTACAGTGATAAGGACAAGAAAAAGAGCAGGAAGAGAAGGAAGAAAAGTGAGAAAGAAGAAGAGAAAGAAGAGGACAAGAAGAAAAGATGGCATGGTATTGAAAGTGCAGGGGTGATATCAGAGAAGATAAGAAGAATTCTTAAGAGAGAAGGTATTAAGACGTACAGGCAAGGAGGAATGAAGATAATAGATATCATCAAGAAAAAGAAGATGAGAACGTCAGCGGAATTATGTAAGAAACGAGTGATATATGAAGTACCGTGTGGGATGTGTGATAAGGTGTATATAGGAGAAACCAAGAAGAGAATGCAAGAACGTTTAAAACAGCATAAAGATGATGTAAGATTGAAGAGAGACACGAATGCCATTTACAAGCACGTAGATGAAACAGGCCACGAAGTAAACTGGGAAGGAGCGAAAATATTGGAATATGAAGGGAGACAACTGGTTAGGAAGTGGAAAGAAGCGAAGAGGATAAAAGAAGTGTACGTTAAAGCTATGAACTTGAATAGTGGTTTGAGTATTAATGAAGAATGGGAGGACATTTTGAAAAGGGAAGAAAGAAGAAAGAAGAAAAGTAGAATATAAGGACAATATAGGGTTAAATTTTATTTATATGTTTTTCAATATTCACGTAGTTAATTAGTAATCAATATTCAGGTAGAAAATTTAGTATTCAATATTAGGTAGAAAATTTCAATATTTAGATAGTTAATTAGTATTTAATTTAGTTAATATATGTTAAAAGAAATATAAAGATTAATTAACAATGTATTATTTCAGTTAAGAGTTTAAAATTGTCTCAACAATGGACATATATTTTGAATTTTAATGAAAAATGAAAAAAATGATTCTTGATTGGTAGAGATAACAAATTATGTTACGTTATCAATGATTTCAGTTGGAATAGTAGTCTGAAGAAGGAAGTGATATACTTCCGAAACTGTAACATTTCTCGTTAACTTATAATAAAGAATATAGACAGTCTTGTAAGAAAATTATGTTTAATTTATGTTTAAGATGGACACAAGGCCTTTTTATTTAAAAAAAAAAAACATCATCACTCATACATCTAACAGGAATAAAATAAAAATGGCCTTATGATCATCGGATAGTACCTAACGCTGGATTAAATAAAAGTAAACCTCCCGCTAAAGTGTTTCGATTTAAAAGATGTACCTCCGCCAAAGTATTCTGTTTGGAATATCTGAAATATGGAAGTCTAGCTGGGAGTGTTAGTTACTATTCATTAATCAGCTGAATAAGGTCTCAAAATAATAAAGTATATATATAAAGTATTTCTTTCGCACATATTTACAAACAACGATTTTACTTATTTTTAGGATTCTTCTGATTCATTTAACTGAAGCTGTCATTTCTAAAGGTGATATTTCATATCGATGAAATATTTTGATGAATTCTTGCACCTGTTTCACTACAATTTTTACTTTAGAGCCTGACTGACTAAAAATAATACAAAATTTACCATTTTTCTTTTGCTTGTTTTCCATAAGTGAAAGGAGATAATGAAATGCAATTTACCACAATAATAGGTAATGTCATTCTACAACAGAAAATATGAACCTGAAGAATTTTTAGTGTTGCCATCCATAGAAATGACAGTGTTGCCAGAATAACAACTCCCCCAAAATCTAAGTTAAGGCAGCGACTAAAGGAACGAACTCAACTGCATTTGACTACGCATCATGTTGTATTGGTATTTTGTGAACTACTTTTTCTAAATAATAGTTGTATTTAGTTTGTAACAAACAAAATAGTCTTAACATTAGTAAATAGTCCTAATTGTTAGTGAAGCCTACAGAAACCTCGGCTTCGTAATCAGACTTGGCTTTGACTTTTCAAATACTAATGTTCTTAAAACCTTGTTCAATAGTTACGTTAGATCCAAACTTGAGTACTCTTCAATCATATGGCATCCCAACAGTCAGAAAAACAAAACACGTCTTGAAGCGATTCAATCTCGTTTTGTGAGGTACTTAACTTATAAAGAAACGGGACTATATCCAAAATTCGAAAAATATACCGACCTCCTTCGTAAGCACGATATCTCATCTCTCGAAGATAGACGTACCACCCAACTTTTGATTTTCTTAATGAAATTATTGCAAAATAATATAGACTCTGAGTATTTACTATCCCAGTTAGAATTACATGTTCCATGTAAACGCACGCGTCCTAGAAATATTACTTTTCATTTACCTACTGCTAGAACAAATACGCTATACATGTCACCTATTAG
Source organism: Thermobia domestica (assembly GCF_964235325.1). Taxonomy (NCBI): domain Eukaryota; kingdom Metazoa; phylum Arthropoda; class Insecta; order Zygentoma; family Lepismatidae; genus Thermobia; species Thermobia domestica. The sequence continues at coordinate 183,343,720 of NC_137466.1, read as the reverse complement.
GAGAATGTGTTATATTTTTAACTCCTATGCTGAAAGTAATCCTGAACTTGACATATTTAATATAAATGACCGTTCTCTAAGAACTATTGTGAAATCCTATTGAAGATTCATTAATTAAAATGGTCATATCTATAAATGTGTATTTGCAATTATATAAGTGAATTCTTGCATGCTCTAACTATGTACAAACTGACTAGGTCACTATCATTAGGTAATATACCTGTTGTGATCTATATGTAACCATAAATAAATAAATAAATAAATAAATAAATAAATAAATAAACATACAGTTATTGGAATTAAATAATAATGTTATTTAAAAAGTAATTCACAGGATACCAAAACAACATAATACGTAGTCAAATGCACCTGAGTTCGTTCCTCTAGTCGCTGCCTTAACTTAGATTTTTGGGGGAATGTAATTCTGGTAACACTGTAATTTCTATGGATGACAACACTGAAAGTTCTTCACGTTCATATTTTTTGTTGTAGAATAACATTATCTGTGATTGTGGTAAGTTGCATTTCATTATCTCCTTTCACTTCTGAAAGACAAGAAAAAGAAAAATGGTAAATTTCGTATTATTTTAAGCAAGTTTGGCTTTTAATAGTTATTTATAGAAACACATACACACACACACATATATATATATATATATATATATATATATATATATATATATATATATATATAAAGAGCACTTTATGATATTACCTGGCTCCTTCAGCTCCCACTACTCGGATGTTTGCAGTCACTTGAGCGTAATTTAATCCTTTTGCACCTTTGCTCCAATCTACTACAATCACATTGCAATCTTGCTGAAAGATATATAAAGTACAATGAGATCTTATATAGCGAACGATTTCTCAAAACGAATATGTGATTAGTTTCATAAAATTCCAAAGATTAAGTATAGATATATAATATTTAAAAGACAAAAAAAAAAAAAAAAATCCTTGTAATAGATTATCAGAAATTGTTTCGAGGATTCTCTGGCATCATCCTCAGTGTAACTTCTTCAGCTACAGCGCTAAATGTGTGACAAGTCGATGGGATTTTCTCTTCCGGAATATTCCGTAAGACAAATGGAATATCTTTTAAAACTGGAAATCAATGCAAGTTTGGTCTACATTTCCAAATTATGACGGTCAAAGTTGCTAAAAAATGTTAAAATTTCAAACATCACTCAACATGTTGTTGAAAATTTATGTGGGCGAGCTCGTATGGAAAGTATTATGTAAAACAGCACATACCGTGTTGTATCGGTCAAGAGGAAGATATTGTGTGTGAACAAACTAACAAGAATGATGATTCATAGAAGATTTAAGATTCAGGATTAGAAGTTATTCCAAAGAATAATATTTACTTAAAACCGAAGTTGATGGTGAGATGATGACAGTGAATAATATAATAAGGGGTTAAGTTCCAAAGTTGGTCGTCCGTTTCTAGTAAAATTTTGAAAATTTATTAATTTGCTCGTTTGTATGCTTGATCATATGTAAGGAGAGCAGAAATTGTGTTTATATATATATATAAACGGATTGTATTCATGGAACTATTTGGCAAGCGGAGGGAACTACTTCGCGCAAGGTTACCGCATGGTTGGATAGTGGAAAAGTAACGAATTTTGTATTCTGAACATGGCTGGAGATGTAGAGAGACGCTCCATTTGGTATCCTTACGCAGAGACGAAAACTTACACTCTGTTAAGTTTTAAAAATATGGGTCCAAACTTCTCTAACCCTAAGCTAACCCACCCTAGCCTACCCTATTTTCCCTGCCTTACTTTACTTTACCCACCCTATACTATGATATCCTTTTAAATTTGAAAGCGGTACTGAAAATTGATAATTTTTAAATTTTCGTAGCTCTTATTACGCTTTCTGTCGAAAACCAAGCGGACGACCAGTTTCGGAATAAATGCCGTAGTAAGTACTAAGAATAAAGTCCAATAGAGAATTTGAGATTAGCAAGAAAGTATATGTCTATAGATTACGACTAGATCAGAAAATGTCTCGCAATTAGATTCCAACCATCTTTACATTCAAATACATACAGATAAGGAAAAACATGGTTAAAAGACTACTCGCTTCATCCGGTCAAGTATATACTAGTTTTGGGAAGTAATGCGTGTTGAACGTTTAGCAGAATGGCCGAAGAAGTTATATGAAGGAAGAGGATATAATAGACTTCAAATAGTTCATTTTAAGTAGAGAGAGGCAAAATATGATATTTCACATTTTAAAACATGCCTGGCAGGGCAACGAGAACAAGGATTTTTATGTTTTATGGTATATAGATCTTTATCTTCTTAGCATATTATTATTACTATTAAACTACTGAAATAAATTTTATTTAGTCAAAATACATTTAAAATTTTAAAGGAAATTTAATTTAAACAAATAATACCGTTGTGATCAGTAATAATAGAAGTTGATGAATACATTCAATTTTCTTTAACAAAATGTAAATAGTATAATTACTTATCGGGCGTATAAAACACATTGTAATACTTCAAATCATTCACCTGCTAATGTTTCTCGACAATCAAATGAAATTTAAATACTCCCTCGTACATACTGTAAACGTTTCATTTAAATACGATTAGTCGTTTTCAAGCTATAGTACTTTGAAATGGGATGGAGATTTTAGAGACATCCTGATTCTGTACATATTATATGCTTCCTTTCTAAATTTTGATATCCTTTCTTATTTTCTTTATCATGCACCTTTTTTTTTGGCCGCGGTGGCTCAGTGGTAGAGCTTTCACCTCTGGTGCTTGGGGTCCCGGGTTCGATCCCAACCCCCGCCAAGTGAGCTTTGTGGTGGACAAACACCGTGTGCGTGGGTTTTCTCGGGGTTCTCCCGTTTCCTCCCACTTTCTTCATTCCACCATTTCAGTCATTACTCATCATCACCGTCTCCTTTAGCTTAACCGGCATTACTGTGCGATGTAAAACTCAAAGATTTCATTTCATTTCTTTTTTCATTTTTTCTTTTTTTTTCTTTTTTTTTTAACGAGGTGGAAGGATAATGTTTTCTGGAATATGCAACAGTAACCTGTATGATTTGCAGCTTTCTCCAGTCTTATAAATATTTTCTTTCTGTTTATGTGCGTATCTAATGTTCACATTTCGCACTCTCCTTTTTGGAAGTAAGTAGCTGATATTTTTTTTAAAAAAAATGACAGAAATCACATAAATGGTCAAGTGCTCAGAAGATAAAAATTACAAATTGAATTTTCGTGTTGCTATGTGATATGTTACAAATAGTAAATATACAGAAATATTTTATTGTTTAGCACTACAAACTTTGACATCCCATACAAACTAATGTAAATTACATGTCTATAATACGGGGTTTGTAAAAACATTACGAATTATTTTTATTTGAATGATTTGTACTCATTCAAGAAGTTCGTTATTTTTGATTCCAACTAGAAATACAATACTATTTGTCGGCGGTGGAACAATGTTTCTCGAAAGTCACATTCAATTTCACAGAAAATATTGGTAATATAGGAGACTTCCTAAAACTCAGCACTCGATAACTTGGCAGTCCGGATAGCTTGGCCACACTCTGACAGGGCGAGAAAACCCTTACAGCGCGAAAAACAGCAGGACATTACACATTTCTTTTTTTAAAAAAAAGAAAGAAAAAAAAAAGAAAATAGAAAGAAATAAAAGAAAAAAGTAGTCAGTTTTTGCAAAGTCGGCTAGTTAATTTTCATTATAGACAGCTTTATGTCTTCATAACGTATTTTTCTAGGGTCTGTCTTATCAGATAAATTGCTGTATAGTGTGTATTCTCTCTTGTATCTTCAACTAATCAATACATACAAGTACAGTACTGTATTTTCTGAGAAAACACTTGTACTTATTCTTGTGTAACCCCACTCCCGATAACCCGGAATTTTCACAAACTCAGTCACCCTTTGGTCTACATTAGGCCGAGATTTCGGTACTGTACTGTATTTTAATTGGATTCCACTGTGGGCAAATGCAAGCTTACAACTGTTGTGTGATACTACGAGAAACATGTTGCGGCAGGTATTAAAATCAACATCACACAACTTTTCAGTAATTATTTTACGAAGTTGATGAATATCCAATGGTTTTCGATTGTACATTGCATATTTTGTCGATTCTCTCTCCTCCTCCTTCAGAGGTAAAAGTCTACATGTGTGAGATCCAAGAACCATGAGAATCTTTCAGTAGATCCACGACGGACGATTCAACGACTCGGTTATGTCTCATTGAGCCATCCATTTAATGGAGTAATTAATAAAATGGTGCACTGTCTTGCCGAAAGAAGAAAAACTGTTCGTGATAACACTCAAACGTAAAAAGTATGTATTCAGCGTATCAAAATACTTAAACTTTACACAATCTTTCTACCTACATTTAATCAATATTAATAATCGTACACGTGGCATTGTTTGCATAAATAGAAATCAAACGTAAGATTTTACACACTACCCTATGGTGTGATTTCAGGTAATTCATTTCGAAGTTTTTTTTTTTTTTTTTTTATAAGAAAACTTACTACTTTCAGAAGAGCATTTTCCATGTCTTTAACCCAACTGCTGCTTGCGTTACCATTGAAACCATGGATAATAAAAAAGGTCATTTTCTTTGGATTGAAAGTAGATCCTGTCAGGCTAATTTTTGGCCTAATTGGAATTAAATGTCGTTTTGATTTTCTGCAAACAAAAATGAATAAGTATATTTTAATATGAATAAGTATATTTTGCTATATTTAAAATCGAAACACAAATATATATGTGTGTAACATTTTATATCACTTTCTCTATTTACTTATTTAAGAGTTAGTTGGATGATACCTTTGGATATATAATTACTTCTACCATATATAAAGTTGAGAAGCAAAATCTAATTGTTTTCAAAATGAAAACGGAAAAGAACTGTAACTTGATACTAATGAACCTTTAATAGTCATCAATATAGAATATCTTTTTTATTTTGGAGACAAATTTGTACCTAATACAACTTTTTGTGTCTAATTACTTATGACTTTCAAACAATCATTATTACTACATATTTTATAAAGTTTCAAGCTACTCTAACTTGTTGATCACTATTAAGTTATTCTGGCTCTCCATTTCATATTGTATATATATATATATATGTATTCTACAAGATATTCTACAAGTACTTTGGAACATTTTTACCTATATAAACCGAGAGGTCACAAATCAACAATTTCTGAGCAATTTGCACATGTGAGATTTCATTGAAATTTGCCGGCTAGAGAGAGGTGCGCGAGAAGGTTTTACCCTGACCTACTTCCAAACATCGTAGGGTGATGAAAGTTTACATGTATAATCCTGCATACCTATGTAAGTCATGCGGTAGTGTACAGCTCGTAACTTTGCACCGTTGCTGTGTTATAGCTCCGAACGTGAAAGAAGGTATAGTAGTCCAAAATCCATTACTGCACCTCAGAAAGTAGCGTGGCAACACCTCAGAAGTATTTGCCCCCAGGAAACAACTGCATGGTTGAGGATGTGCGATCAAGAGAAAACGCAAACTCTGACGAATTTCATACCCAGGCATTTATAGGTCGCCATCCGGCATATTTACTGTTTTCTTAAAGAAACTCGAAAGTCTTTTGGACTTCATACGAAAAGACTTTGAAAAAATGATCATCTGTGGTGATATTAATGTAAATTGGATAGTGGAAGCAAAAAAGAAATCCGATCTACGAGATCTGCTGAATGTGTACAATCTCCAAGCGCTAGTGGATGTACCGACACGTCATAATAAAAGTGCTCTAGATCAGTTCATCATTAGTAAAAATCAATTTGCCTATAACCTTGAAGTATTTGATCCCGGTTTCTCTGATCATGATGCGATTATTTTAAAAATCACTTTAAACAATACCACTGTTCTTAAGTCTAAAGTATACACAGTTACAAAGAGAATTTTCTCCAGTCATAATATGGAATATCTAAATTTCTTGCTTTCTCACGAGTCTTGGAATGGCATATACAATACGTCTAACACTGAATATAAGTTTAAATACTTCTTTGAAACTTTCTTACATTACTTCAATATGGCGTTTCCAAAAGTTACTCGTAAAATCCGGACGTCGTCCACTAAATCGTGGTTAACTAAAGGCATTAAAATTTCTAAAAGTAACCTATTTAGATATAATAGATTACTCAAAATAAATACATCACTTCCTCACAGCTTTCGAGATTATATTTTTAAGTACAGGAGAATATACAGAAGAGTAATTAAAACAGCTAAATTACTATCAAATAGCTCCACAATACTTAATTCTACTAATAAAGCTAAAACTATGTGGAAAATCTTAAATGGTAGAACAAACAACAAAAAGAGCGACTTTGAGTATGTTAAAGTTGGGGACGAAATTATTAAAGAACCTAAGCGGATTGCAGATGTCTTCAATGATTATTTTCTAGACAGTGTACCATTACCTGACCCCATACAAGCGAGTTATGACGATTCGATGAAATTTCCAATGCATTCACATACGATCTTTTTAATTCCAGCAACAGTAGAGAAGTTATGGAAAATATTGAGTAAGATGTCTAATTCGGGATCTTCAGGTTTTGATGAAGTTCCAGTGACTGTTATTAAATTTTGTTTTCCTTTCATTGTAAATCATCTCTGTTATTTAATTAACCTATCTCTTGAGAAAGGATGTTTTCCATCAGTGTTAAAAGTGGCAAAAGTAATTCCTCTCCATAAAAAGGGGAGTATGCATGATGTAAGAAATTATCGCCCAGTCTCCATTCTTTTCACGTTTTCAAAAATTTTTGAATATGTAATGAAGTCACGACTCTGCAATTTTTTGAAGTCATGTAACTTACTATCACCATCACAACATGGCTTCCAAAATAAGAAAAGTATTGAAACAGCCTTGTTTGATTACATGTCCAATATAGCTCTTGAATTAAAAAACAGTAAATATGTTGTTGGCCTATTCATCGACTTATCCAAAGCTTTTGATACAATTGATCATGCTATTCTTTTAAGCAAGTTGTATGCTTATGGTATTAGAGGAGTAGCTTACAACTGGTTTCTCTCTTATTTATCCAGTAGGCAACAAGCGGTACAAATATCAAAATTAGCTGCAGATGGGTTTCAAACAACTTGTTCGTCTTTATCAACTGTAGTCAGAGGTGTTCCTCAAGGTTCCATTTTGGGTCCTATTCTCTTCCTGATATATATAAATGACTTGTTAGAATTTATGCATCCAGCGAAATGTATTCTATATGCTGATGACATCAGTATGATAATATCAGGAAAATCAATAGAAGAAGTTGAGAGGAAATCTGACATTTTTACGGACAAATTAGTAAAATGGATAACAGCGAATAGGTTAATTATAAATCATGATAAATCGATTCTCTTACATTTTCATTTTCCAGGAAAACCGCGTATATCACCTAGAATAAAAATATCTTCTAACTTACTCCAATATTCTTGCATAACAAAGCTTTTAGGTGTAATCATAAGAGATGATCTTTCATGGTCTGCTCATATCTCCACTTTAAACAAGAAACTAAGTAGCGTGTGTTTTGCCTTATACAAACTTCAAGGTACTGTATCGAGAGAAGCACTTCTTAGCTTTTACTACGCCAAGTTTAATTCATTAATTAACTTCGGCATAATACACTGGGGATCTGCTGAAAATAGTTTAAGCACTTTCCGATTGCAAAAGAAAGCGATTAGAATAATTTTTGGGTTACCCACAAAATCGTCATGTAAAAAGGTTTTCATAGAAGCAAAAATTTTAACACTCCCCAGCTTATACATCTATAAATCTATTCTTTTTACTGTGAAAAACAAGCATCTTTTTATCTTTAATAAAAATGTTCATAGCCATAATACAAGACAAGGTAGTGACATATTTGTGATGCATCAAAAATATGCTAATATAAGCAAAACCGTGTACATGAATTGTGTCAGATTGTATAATAAACTTCCTCTGTACTTGAAAAATATGACCAATGTTTCCATTCTTGGTAAGACTTTATATAATCTACTCACTGAAAAGTGCTATTATACAATTAAAGAATATTTAAATGACTCATTAACTGAAGAGTTGGAAACAGATACTTACCCGTGAGTACATGCCTGGTGTGGTAGAAACAGTTACCTAATTATGTGGTTTTGTATTTTTAGAAAGATTGCATGATGTATACTTCTGGTACTTGACAATATTGTATGTTTTTTTTTTTTTCTTTCTTTCTGACAACTGTAATGCTTACATGAGAATTTCTCATGCTTTGTAAGCTAATGAAACAGGCAAATAAATGAAATGAAATGAAATGACATGCATCTGTCTGGCCAACATTCGACCAGTGAACGGATGCGTTGTTTTCCAGGAGGCGGACACCTTTTGTCTGCATGCCACACTCTAAGATTTCATACATTCCTGTAACACACGCAGCAGTGAGATATAGTATATCCTTGTAACTGTGGAACCCTTTGCCTGGAAAGCAAGTTGTAATACTCCATGTTAATCCCAAATAAAATTATCATTACTTTGGTCGCTCAAAGTTGAACACGGACGCTGTTATTGGTTTTACTAGGTTTTCCCTTGTTTTCTTCACTCCCACTAGGCGAAGGCAGGGATGGTATCTTCTAGAAGGCCAGGACCAGTTTCTTCCGAAAATCTAGACCCACCTAAAGGACCGGTGCGACCCCTCAGTTGGAGGTCCACACCCTTCCTTGAGTCATTCCTTTGCATATATACATAAATAAATAAATAGCTATCGAATACATCGGTTTAAGAACTGAAAACAAAATTACAACCATTGCCGTACCAATTGCTGCAATGACAACCTAATGTTATAACTTATAAGGTTTCTACAAAGGTAAAAATTAAACCTTGGAAAGTCATAACACAATAACACATTTAGCACTGTAGTACTATCATTATATCCCATTGACTTGATCTCTAGTATTTCGTTGCAAGCGCTGCTATCGTCTGAAGGAATTCCACTTATTTTCTCTCGCTTAGCAACAGCTGAACCCTTATTGGCTCAACGCAAGAGTGTGTAAGGGTGTGAGTTTTAGTTCGCAGTTTTGCCACAGCTCAAGACATTTTGGCAGCACAATAACAAAAGATTGTGAGAAATAGAAACAGAGCGTAGCATGCAGACAAAAGGTGTCCGCCTCCTGGAAAACAACGTACCCGTTCATTGTTTGAATGTTGGCCAAACAGATTCATGACCCTGGGTATGAAATTCGTCAGAATTCGCGTTTTCTCTTGATCGCACACCATCTTCATTCCACCTCTTCCTAACCATGTAGTCATTTCCTGGGGGCAAGTACTTCTGCGATGTTGCCACGCTACTTTCTGAGGTGCAGTAATGGGTTTTGGACCACTACACCTTACTTCACGTTCGGACCTATAGCACAGAAACAATGCAGAGTTACGAGCTGCACATTACCACATGACGTACATAGATATGCGGGATTATACCTGTAAACTTTCATCGCTCTACGGTATTTGGAAGCCTTCTCTCGCACTTCTCTTTAGCTGGTAAATTTCAAAGAAATTACACATGTGCAAATTGCTCAGAAACTATTGATTTGTGACCCCTGGGTTCATATAGGTGAAAATGTTCCAAAGTACTTGTAGAATATCCCCTTGCAACGAATACATCAAATTACCAGTCACCCTGTATATATATTATAAATATAAATAGATAGATAGATAGATATAGATATAGATATATAGATGTGAGCGATTCGAGCAAACATAATGGTAAGTGAAATTGAGTTATTAGATGGAATGGGTTGGAATTGAAATATAGAACAACATGTAGGTAATTTAATTTCAGCATGTATCCTTTGTTTAATCTGTAATTTATCTTATTTACTAGCAGAATACCTGTCCTTTGCATGGGGAGAACACGTTTCATTTTGGGCATAAAGGGCACCAATCAACTTAGGGATCCCAAAAACTATGGATTCGATACTAATATCGGTAATTTTTGATCATTTTTATATATCTCCCCCTCCCCTAAGTTGCGCCTTCAAAGTGAAACGATAAAAACCATCCCAGGCTCGAACCTCAACTATGTTGAAAATTTGATCGAGATCGGTCGGGTGGCTCAAGAGATGTTAATTCACAAACGTAGTCACTTTCATATTTATATACATACAAATTGTTTATTTTACATTTGTGTTTATCCACAAATGGTGTGTCCACTTTAGATGCACTGTAATACAGTGTAAAATGTATAAAAAAGAATGAAAATAATCAATATAATCAATACAGTGTTAAATAGTTCCTACATGGCTATTTACTATAGTTGTGTAATATTATTAGCGGATCTCGTACTGAGAAAATGGCGTCTAAAGATGAAACATACAGTCGACAGATTGTAATGCGCCGCTAAAATTGATCTGAACCTTAGCGCATTACATGATATTTGGACAAGTAGCAATTTGCATTCTTGTCTGTATCAGAGGATTTAAATTTAAATCAAGACATTTTTCGAATCGAAAAAATGTTCTTAAGAAGATAGAGAATATAAAATGGAAGTATCAACCCTGCGAATTATTTTATGGATTTAATCTTATAGTGTCGAGGGATTGACAAGTGCGAAACTATTGTGCCAAATTTTAATTAACTTTCCAGTAAGTGTTGAGGATTATTTTACAGTAAGGCATGAATAAAATATAATGGATTTCTGAAGCTATTATTTAGCTCAGGGGATTCTATCCCCTCTCCAAATTCTACACACCATCACGTCTAAACTTTCGACATGAATTTATAAATATTTGTAAAATAAAATGTCTCATCAAAATTTTCTGTGGTGCATGCTGCATGAATATAATGAGTAGACTTGATAACATGTGTTTGTAGCTGCTATTAAAGGCACTAAATTTTCTTGCTGCTTAACTTGCATAGGTTCTATAACTTATAAATATGGATGGTGTAATGACGATTCTGGAAGAGCTCACTAAAATACGTCAATTGTATTTTTTTAAGTTAAAAATGTAGATATTATGATATAAATAAATATATATATATAAATGAAAGTATATAAAAAAAGATAATTATGTTAATATAAAAGTTGCCTATAAGTGCACAGATATATTTATAAAAGATGGTAAAGTAAAACTTCGTATATTTGATGTACATGAGCGTAGGAACGTCAGATAGTACCAATCAATGGTTGAGTGAAAATAGAAATGAAATGAACTACTGCAAGATATGCACAAGCAAGACACTATAGCGAGCTATATATACTTAAATAAATATAAAACAAGCTACAAATGTAACTAGATGTAATCGAAAGAAAACCAACTTAACCTAAATACTATTCCTAGTACATGCAAGCACACGCACAACCACAAAACTACTTGACAAATTTAATGATATGGAATTATTATTCATAATGTGATTATTACTGTATTTACTTTCGTTTCCACAATATACATTTCAATGATATAATGTGTACAGAATCATTAAAAAGCTCTTAGAAATTAAGTTTAGTTAACGTTGTATGGTTTTGGTACAAACCAGTTCAATTTGATTACGTTCTGGAACATTTAATTACATTTGCCAGACGTTGTGAATTTTAGATTCCCACTACGTAACATCCATCTCTACCACGAATCTATAATTTTCCTCGGATAAAGAAGGGGAACATCGGCGACTCCGTTACTGGGCCAGAGGCTCAGGTCTCCTCGTAGAGGATTCTGTGCCTTTATTATCTTATACTAACGCCTAACTCATTGGAAGTCAGATACTGTTTTGTGTTGTCTGTCTTGTTGAAGCAGTAAAAGGATCCTAAAACGACATCTGTAAAGTCATCCATGGCAAGATAACACTGAAATAGTTAATGACGTCTAGGCATGGAGGGCGTTAGTGAGAGTAAGCGCATTACAAGATCTCACCGAACTGAAGAGAGTGACTTACTTGAAAGGTCAGTTTCTTCAAAAATCGACAAAACCAAATCTTTGCTAAAGTGAAAATTGACGCCATACAAAACCATACCATTCATGAATCAAAACTAATAAAGTTAGAGAGATGAACGATATGTCGTACATGAAAATATAAACTAAACTATCACCCATCTAACTTACTAAACTAATTAACTCTATGGCCTATGGAACCTGGAGGTTCAATCTCGCATTCACAAAAGCTCTCCATTGACTTTTATCCTTAGCTAACTGCATCCAGTTTCTACTTTGTATTACTATTTCTGCGAGATCCATCTTAATATTGTCCTCCCATCTGCGCCTTGGTCTTCCTAATGGTCGTTTTCCGATTGGATTTCCAGTTAAAACTTTGAAAGCGTTCCTACTTTCTTCCATTCTGGCTACATGACCTGCCCACCTGAGCCTCCTAGACTTGATGACGCTAACAACGTTTGGTAAACGGTATAAATTATGCAGTTCATCGTTATGAAGTTTCTGCCATTCCCCATTCCTGTCCCTCTTGGGTCCGAATATTCGTCTTAGGATCTTGTTCTGTAATACAGTCTATGTTCTTCCCTCAGAGTAAGCGACCATGTTTCACAACCATACAACACAACAGGCATGATTATCATTTTATATATTTTAAGTTTCACATTTATCGACAGAATTCGTAACGGGAAAAAAAGATTTTGAACTTAATAATAATATGAATTCCCTGCTTTTAGTCTACATTTAATTTATTTCTGAATATGATTTTGGTCTGTTAATACTGATCCTAGATATTTGAAACTAGCCACTTTGTCGAAAGTATTATTTGATATTTTAATGCACCCATCATAATTTTCAGTATTACGATCCCGACCACCTTCAATGTATTTAGTTTTCTCTGCATTTACTTCTAGACCGATGTCCCTGCAAGTGTTTAATAAGACCTTTGCATTTCTTTTTATTGTTTCCTCATCATCTCCTATTATATTTACATCATCAGCATACTCCATAACCTGGTGAATACCATTCAGCTATAGGCCCTGGTTACTGCTTTTGATTTTCTTTATAGCAAGCATACTCCAGTACGAAGTTGAATAATAACGTCGACAACACATTTCCTTGTTTCAAGCCATTCTTGAAATGAAAGCTCGTGGACAAGAATTTTCCTACCCGGACTTTACTTCAGGATTTATTTAAACATTTCTTAATTAATCGAGCTAGCTTTTTTGATATTCCAAATTCTGTAAGAATGTTGTACAATAATTCCCTCCAAATAGAGTCGTAGGCCTTTCTAAAATCAGTAAACAATTGATGTACCGGGGTATTGTATTCCCGCTTCTTTTCCGGTGTATATGTCGGATGGTAAATATCTGGTCGATAGTTGATTTCGCCTAAATCCGGACTGATGATGATAACACATCACGATGTATAGGAACTTCTTCAGATAATAAGAAATTGAAAGATTTTTAACAATTCTTATTTGAAACAAAGATAGAAATCACCTGAAAAAGGAAAAGACAACTTTGGCACAAAGAACATGTTTGCTTAGTTAAACACAATTTAAAACATGAATCCTGTGACATTCATAATGTATTACTGGAAGATAAAATAATTTCAAAAACGTAATTATAAAATCATTTAATAACACAGAACTAAATCTGTTGTAAACGTGTCAAATCACCAATGAAAGAAAAATCAGAGCTAGTGATAAAGTCAGGACTATTATAGTCTAGTCGAAAAGCCAGGACTTGCAAAGCATAGCCTAGAGCTTGGACACAGAATTGATTTTACAAATACCACCATAATAGCCACGTGTAGCAATTTTTGGGACACAAACAATAAAAGAAGCCATAGGGCTATCTCACGGGAAAAGAAACAGTCTCAATAGAGACAATGGGTTTCAACTCAGCCCCATCTCCTCGGCCCTTTTCAGGAACAAAAGCAGACATTCAACAAAACCATTCTTGTAGTCAGAACAACAGCCAATCAGGAGCCAGCATTCATCAGTCAATCATAAGCTCTGTCCCTAAATAGTCATATGTAAATGCTCACGTCTCCGAACTCTTCATTACAATCTCTCAAGGTGAATGCGATGACTGCATTCGAAACGTCAGATGTCAATATCTTTACCTGATTGATAGCCGGTGAAGAGTTCCTAAAACCACGTCGCCAGGAAAAATTCAATTCTTTATTCAGCTTGTGATAAATTTATATGTCTTTACGTTCGTAAAGAATTAAAAAGAAAACCACGCGTTTTTCGTTAAAATTTATACTGCTTATTGTTGGAGATGTTTCGTATTGTGTTTTTAGTTTAACGTCCCACGTTATGTACCAAGGTTTAGGAAGACGAGGATGGTGGTAATGGATAAATTGGTGTCATGAAGAAAGTAGGAGGAGACAGAAGAACTTCGAGAAAATCCACGCACATGGTGTTTGTCCACCACAAAGCTTACTTGTCGCGAGTTGGAATCGAGCCAGGATCCCAGGACCCAGGGACAACATACCAGAAATGAGTTGTTCACCACTAAGGTTGGGCGGCCTCATATTCTACTATTTGCTACAATAAAAATGAACATAAAATACGTAAGTAATGTGTTATCTTGCTTTCGTTGGTACACTTAAAGTACTCATAAATGTTCCATCATGTGACGTAGACAGTTTTTTATTATTATTATCATTTCAGAATGGAGCGAAAGCAATAACGAAAATAAATCTGTAGGTTATATTAAATGGCATTACGTGAAAACATTGTTTCAGAATCATTTTGCTTTATGACACGATAAAATGCTTTATCAATTACAAAGACCTTATGTTGTCATTAGAAAATTTCTCGCTTGTCTACGTTGCGGTAGTAGAGAAAATATTCCGAAATTTAGTATACCTTTGTAGTATCTAAACTTCATATTCTATTAAGACATTTGTAGTTAATGTTGTATATATTACTTTATTTAAACGTATTCTAATGTAAATTACACTTTAAGCAAAATATCAGAAAAAATTGGATTATTTGTTCAAAATGGTGGCAAAAATGTTCAAAATGGTGGCAGAAATGTTCAAAACAGTGGCAGAAATGAATTGTAGAACAGTGCAAAATTTAACCCGCAAAATTTAGCGCGCAGCTTTGCATATATGCAAAGTTCACTTTGAAATTGTATTGGACCACGTAGTTTCTAGTTCGGACATAGAAAAGCAGTTTTGCGTATCAGCTAAGATACCCTGTCACTAATAAAGTTTTGAATTTTCCGCTAGATGTCATAGTAAGCCAGCGTTGGTCTCGTTGTATTATTTGCTGCACGTGGAGTTGTCGTCTTGTCATCTTTGAGCTTTTTTTTCTAGTTTAGGTGGACATGTTTTGAACTGTTGACTTTTTCTATGTTAGACAGAAGTGTAACGAGTGCAAAAATGCAAGTATCCTGACATTTGTCGCGTTTTATTGGTTCTATCTTGTTTTAGTGGACTTTGCATACAGGGTTTGTATGATAAGTAATGAGACCAGGTCTGGAAACATTGTTTTATTGATCTGATCTGTACAGGGACTTAAAAGCTTTCGAAGTACTCTCCTCTTGCGTCGATGCACTTCTGCAATCGATGTTTCCACGCTGCAAACGCCCCCTGGAAGTCAGCAGCCGGCATGTCCTTTAGAAATGTGGTCACGGCTGCTTGGATGGCTGTGACGTCTGCAAAACGGGTTCCTTTCAAGCGTGGCTTCAGCTTCGGGAAGAGGAAGAAGTCGGCCGGGCTCACATCTGGGCTGTAGGGTGGTTGTGGAAGGACTTCCACCCCAATCCGGGTCAAAAAGGAGGTCACTAAGAAGGCGGTGTGGGCAGGGGCATTGTCGTGATGCAACTTCCACCGGCTAGCGATCGCCGGTCTTTTCCGCTTGACGCTCCTGTGCAGTCTCTCAAGGACTTGTTTGTAGAAGGCGGCGTTGACGGCTTGTCCTTGGGGTACAAACTCCTTGTGGACCACCCCCACATTGTCAAAAAAAACAATCAACATTGTTTTCACCTTTGACTTCGACATTCTGGCCTTCTTGGGGCGCGGGGACGCAGGAGTGTGCCACTCCGCGCTTTGACGTTTCGTTTCAGGGTCGTACTGGAACACCCACGACTCGTCACCTGTTATGACGTCATCTTCAAAGTTAGGGTCACTGTTCATGAGGTTCAACAGTTCCTGACAACAATCAACACGTCGTTGCTTTTGTTCGTCAGTCAACACTCGCGGCACCAGTTTCGCACAGATTTTTCTCATTCCCAATTGTTCCGTCACAATCTTGTGCACTGTTGTGTGGTTCATATCGAGTTCATCAGCAATCAATCTCAACGATAATCGACGGTCTGAGTTCAGGAGATCCCTCACTTTTGCCACAGTTTCGTCCGTAGTCACTGTTGTCGGGCGTCCAGCCCTCTCCAGATCCTCAACGCTTCTCTCACGGAGCCGTACAGAGGAAGCCCTAGTGCCAACGAAACA